>NW_008666704.1:41365-72214 GCF_000695815.1 Acanthisitta chloris | reverse complement strand
TGTCGAAAGCAAGAGAGCCATCAAGTCAGCCTTCTGGCTTTCTGTCTCCATAAAATGTGCTTTGAATTTAAATCAGAAGCTCCTCATCTAAACTTTTATGGTCTATAAGTGACTGGTTAGTGATTTGTAACGAGTAAACAAGACAAAAAAGGTGAAATTCCCAAGTTCACAACGAGCTTCTAATGTAAATATCCATAGGAAGGAATTTATGCTGGCAGTATTGCTGAGATGCCAAAACTGTGTTCCCAGTTTTATCTCTCAGCATTTGTCTTAAAATTGATGACTCAGAGGTAACTGCCATATATTCCCCACTACTACAAAAATAAATAAATACCATTTCTTTTCTTTTGAAGTTTCCATGCCACAAGGAAAGAGGGACTAAATCCTCAGCTCCTATTTTATTATAAATTAGAAGTACATTCATTCTTCATGGAGGCCCAGCCAGAAGTCATTTCAGGCTCATAAAGGAAGAATAATGTCACTCCAGGATTCCCCAGCAGCGTTATGCATTAGTATGTTTATTCAAACAAGTCTGCCCAGCTGTCAGACACAGCCCGAGAGGACTCTCTCAGTGGGTTAACTTTCTCACATTACAAAGGGGAACATTCTACATCAAAAAGGAGCTTGTTCCCTCCCCTTTCACTTTCTGTCTTCACCCTTCCCAATATACAACTTGTGTGTGGATCTTTCTTTCCAAGCAGAGAACTGAACTCGGCTGAATGGTTAGTTGAGAATCAGTAAAGCTTGAAGATGAAAACTACATGAAATGTTTGCCAACTGCTAAGAATTTTCCCTCTGATATTCTCACTGAGTCCTAGACAGAAGTGAACCATTTGTGGCAAAAGACTGAAGAGGACAACAGATTCATTCAAAGAGCTTTTTGCCCACCCAGTGCAGAGCTCACAGCGTTCCCAGCACAAAACCACAGCAGCTGATCAGCAAAGACTGAACACACTGAGCACCAAAATCTGACATTGAGACTTCACTGCTTTTAGGAAACCATAAACAAAAGCTGAGGACTAGGGTTTCAATCTCTCCCCTTTATTGTGCTCTGCTGCCTTGGCTGAAGTTTGTCTTTAACTTTTTCAGTAATCTATTAGCAAGGGAGAGGAGGAGGCAGCAAGAGACATGTGAACATGGGAATTGGTAGTCTCCATCACAGGCACTCTGCAATTTTTATTCCATCCTGGTTGTAAAGCATTTCAAAGCATCTTTTATGTGAATATATTTCTTCTCTATGAAAACTCCTGCTCTGCAGGGAGTTGCACTGATCAGGAGCTTCTCAAGGCATTGCTGTGTCTCTGAATACAAAGAGCTTCAGCCCGAGCAGACCTGCTTCAGGCAGTGATTGAATATGGAAAGCTTTAAAAGCTTCACAGCTGTACTTGCTAAGACAAATATTTGTATGTTCTTTGTTTGGAACACATGCAGAAGTGGTAAAACATTGCAGCTTGCTCACAAGCCAGTACTGAAAGGTTGTCCTCCTGTAGCTCTCTGGAGGGCTTCAACCTGGCCTTAACACCTCACACTGCATGAGAAAGGTCTAAATCATGGCCCACTGGCCATCTGCTTGGCAAGGAGCCTGGGCACCCTTCAGGTGACCTCACTTAGGTATCCTAAACCTCTTTTCATCATAGTGAGAAGCACTTTTCTTCAGCCTTCCCCAGCACCACTGATGACTTAAGCTAGTCCAGTCCCTACAGTCCATCAGGGAATTACCCATCAGAGCTGGGCTGGTACAGAAACCTCCAGGGAGACTTCTACTTCTTCTCTAGGGCAAAGAGTTTTGGAAAGAAAACCTGGTTTATAAATATTCTTCTCTGAAAAGCAGAGGGGTGGAGCTTATGCCTTTTACCTGTGTTGAAAACCACATTTATGTGGCAATACAAATGTAAAGATCAATTTTTTAAGTTCAAGACAGCAAGAACAAGAGTTTTCCTCCTGTTATACCAGGGTCAGTTGTCAGAAAGAAGTGAGAAGGCCTCACACAGTATAAAAGGAAATAGTTCTTTGTATTTCTTTCCCTGACATTATTTTATGTGTGCAAACTGTGGATGGAATAGGAAAAAAAAGTGGGCCCTGCTGGTCAGGTATGTCAGAGGTCAACATAGAAAAAACCCACCCCATTTTACAGAGAGAGAGAGGAAAGGACAGAGTTCTTATGCTGCAAGCTGTGGATGAGGCTTTGTGAATGTTTGAACTTTTCTTACCGATCTCTGTCCTCTCATTTCACATTTCTACTGCTCATTTCTGTCTTGTTAGAGAAAGGACTTTGATTTTTATGAATTTGCAGGCAGGCCATAATTCTAAATCAGCAGTACAATAATTCAATAAGCTCTTGCAAATGAAGGATCTTCTGAGCTTATAGAGGTTAATTTACTATGATCACTTGCTCCTAATTCATTATTATGAGCAGTTGCAGGTATAATGTCACAGGGCATGTTCAGTTCTTCTTGTCTTGCTATAAATGCCATAAGGATTTCAACAACCAGCTCTTTGAGCCCTCCTTGGCTCTACATTTGATGTGGAGCCAATAATCTTTCAGACAGTTCTCTTGCACAGACTATTTTGAAAGAGCATCCAAATCCTTCTCTCAAATGCCTCTCAAAATGTCACTTTTACCTGATCTAAAGAAGCAGATTGGAATTATCTGCGGGTGTAAAAATGCTCATAGATGAAAGTTTTGCATTTATCATATTAACACAGCCCTGACATTCCCAGATTTTTGTAGCTACCACCATTGTCTGCCAGCTGATTTCTGCAGCTCCAGACCAGGTGTTGGATAACCTCAGTGTCTCTCTCCGCAGCGTCGGGGACTGATAGGTTTATACAGAGTTCATTACAATAGTATCTGAGCCTCAGTTGAGCACTAAATACACTTTCATCTGCAGACTAATCTGAGAGATCCTGTGGCCAGCAGGGGCTCTGGAAGCATTCCAGGAGCACAGAACCCTGCAGGCTCCCAGGATCAGGCCCAGAAATGCAATGCTGAAGACACCACGAGAAGAAACAGCAAATCCTGTAGCATTGGGACAGGTGAACTTACACCTTCAAAGTTTTCTAGGCCTGTATTAATTCCTGGTGTTTAATTAATTCCTGGTACAACTACACAAGCTGCCATCATACCTGTACTTGCAGGTGCCAATCTTCTCTTTCCCCCTTTCATGTATCTCTGCATTACACAGACTCGCCTCGGAATATGGAAAATAACCTTTGCTTTGAAGGCTCTGGTGTTGATTTTTCAACTCCAACTGGAATTGCAGACTTTTATCTCTCAAATATTTCAAACCTTTGTGATTACATTAAAACTTCACTGAAGCGAAGACCCATAGAAAGCAGCTGTTCATATCTCTAAGTTCAGAAAATTATCATATTTGAGTAGCATCAAACTCACTTCCTCTGTTCCTACCAAGGACTAGAGGGATTGTACCCAAGAGTAAGTCTGTCAACTAATTTCTCATAAAAATTCAGGTTCTAAACACCTGCTCTCTAAATTTTTTGTTTGCTTTAGCTTTTTCGTGCTGCTTTATTTGCACGTTTTTAAACAGCAGATACCTTTTTCTTCTTGTTAAAATAGATATTATTTAATTTGCCAGGTAATTTATTACCTTCCAGTATATCCTCACCAGAGCAGAGGGGAAGAATCAATTCTTTTGCCCTGCTGCTCACACTTTTTTGGATGCAGCTCAGGATTCCATTGGCTTTCTGTGCTGCTAACACACACTGCAGCTCATGGGGAGCTTCTCATCCACTGTCACTCTCAAGTGTTACATATATATATATAGATATAACATTAACATTTATATATTCTTTTCACTACCTGTATGGCAAACAGTAGAATGAGTTACAGCACTAGTTTCTTGCCACCATTTCATTGCCACGTTTTCAGATCAGATCAGTACATAAAAACGTTCCTGAAGACATGAAATCCTTTTGTTATAGTATGCAGGGAATATAGGAACCATTCTAGGCCTGAATTAGGCCAAATGCATAAATTTCCACATCCTTCCCAGCTTGCACCATGATTAAATGCAGGATAGCCACATTGCCTGCAGTGGCATTTCCAAGGATCAACTGAGATCAGAACTGAATCCACTTTGTCTCATCTTTTCTTCTGAAGAGTCTCCATGTCCTCTCTAGAAAGCCCCAAAGCTTTAGAAATCTGAAAAAACCCCACTATTAAAGCCTTGTGTTCAAACCTTTAAGTAACAAAAGAGGGAGAAAAAGCACAGCAGTTCACCATGGATACTATTGATTGAAACCACTTAAATACCAGCTGAAATGTCACTGACATTTACAGCTACGTTTCTTTAGGAGGAAAAAAAAAGAAATTACACATGTTGACAAGTAAATAACATGAGATTGCTGATCTTGGCAGCTGTCAGCTAGACACACCAATAAATTATTCATATCAGCTTGTTTTATTGTCTTGCCCCTTCCAAATGGCACAGCACAGGTCGCAACTGAGGGATGTGCAGAAGCAGGGAGTTGTGTTAGCAGGATGTTTCCACTGGAATAACAGATCCAAGCACAAACACGTGGTTCAGGGTCTGTCCTGGGGCTGGGACAGCCCTTGGATCACACGTGGGCAGTGTCCTCTTCCTCAGCCTGTGTTCCTCAGCCTGGTCCCACCTTTTCCTTTCATGGCAATGGGGTTTGAGCCCCACAGCTGCCTCCTCCCTCCTGGAGTGGGACCTTGCAGGGTCTCACTCACTGCCAGGTACTCATGTAAGGGGAGCAAAACACACAACTACAGCTGCTACTGCACCTCTGCCTATGGAGCAACATCCTTCCTCCCTCAGGACTGACACAGCAGTCACAACAAGTTGGTTAAACACATTAAGTTCCTGGGATGTCCCTCAGAAGCAAGAAGGCAGGAGTGAGAGATGCTACAGGAACGGTGACTGTGCACCAGCCAGGAGCATCCCACAGCTTGTGGATATCTCTTCAAACCTTTGTACCAACCAGTGTCACACAGCAGCAGCAAACAGAGGGAAAGAATGCCTCATGGCAAAAAAAAGCATAGAGGAAGAACAGATATTTTTAAGATGGCTTAAATGTCCATGAGACTAACAAGACCACCTTGACCTGCTGAAACCAAACCCTTGCAAGATATTGAAGTGCTTATGATATTCCTATTACCAATATCAAATGCTTTGCTGACAATGTATTGATCTTCAGTCACACTTTTGAGAAATTTATTAGATCATTTCATGAAAATTAGACAATTTAAGGTAATGGAGTATTATATTTTCCTCTGAAAAGCCAGAGAATTTCCCTGCTTATAAGGAAATATGTATCAGCTGTGACAAATATTGAAATCATACTTTATAAGTATTTTAGCCTTTGAAATCTTAGCACTACATGAAATATAGGTGATTTTTCTTCCTTAAGATCAATAAAAGGTCTATTTCCAAAATGACTTCATATTGATTGAAGGGTCAAAAATGCCTCAGGTATTGATTGTCTGCACATAATCACGTTTTGCTCAGTAAGTTAACCTCGTCTACAAGTGAAATGAAAAGAGATCCACTCTATCACTTAAGCAAAATATTTTCATTGTATTTGAAAAATTGCTCCCATCAGTCTCCAGTGTCTCACTGACAGTGTGTTTGCCTTTATCTTTCTGCTTTTTCAAACCTCAGGAAGTCGATTTACATAGAGCAAACAGCCAGGACAAGCTTGGCCTCACTGTGTGCTACAGAACAGACGACGAAGATGATATGGGTATTTATGTGAGTGAGGTAAGATTGAGCTGATTTCCATAAGAGACAATTTGCCTTTTAAACTGCATTGTTGAGCGTTTAAGACATTTATCTTCTGTCTGTACCATGTAGGAGAAACAGCCAGAATGCAACAATTGGAAGAGATCTAATTATTTTCCTTTTCTCCAAACCGAGTGCAGTCCTGAACCCACTGAAGTCAAACTTCCTTATGTTAACATTTAGTGTTCATTTTTCCCCCACACAATCTGTGTGCTACTTCAGAGGATGCCTTCAAAGTATTTTTAGTACACTATTAATTTTTGTCCTCAATTTTACCAGAAACAATATAAACTATTTTAAAAGCCCACACATTTTTATTTGCAAAGATTTGAGGCCCATTTGTCTCTCTTTTCCTCCTTCCGTGAAAGAAGTAGCATTTTATACATCAACTTTTTATCATGCAGACCTGTTTCAATTTAATATCAGCATTTTGGGGAAAGAAACTTATAACTAAATCTTAAATCTTCCATTAAAATGCACCACTTAGGAAATAATCCTTCCTGTTCTCTATGCAAAAACTGGTTCTAATCAAAGCACTGAGCTGTAAAACAAAATGTTTTTAAAAACTCCATACCAGGCAAACATGGTAAACCTACATTCTCTGAAGATGCAACTCAGGAAGAAATGCTTTGGGGTTGACTTGATCATTTTAACTTGCATTTCATTTTGTCTGACATAAGCAAAGAGAGGTCCTGTAGTCACTGAGGGAGATGTGACAAGCACAGATGGAGCAGCAATGACAGACACATGGGCTTATGTTATCAGTCATGTTACTGGGACTGGATTTACAAGGGAAGTAAACACTGAGCTCTCAAACCTGCAGAGCACTCACAGTTCTCTTGTTCTGCAGATTGACCCCAACAGCATTGCTGCCAAGGACGGTCGGCTCCGAGAAGGGGATCGCATCATTCAGGTACGTGTGGAAAGAGCTGCAGGTCCTCACACCCCTAATCCAACTCCTGCCCCTCTGCTCATTCCCCACAGAGGTGTGGAACAGCATCTCGTGTCCAAACCAACACCTGCCCAACACTTATCTGCACGAGGCTGGAGATGTGTTGGGATCTATCCAGCCATGCAGTTCTGTCAAACTCATCACAGCAGCAGCCAAGTGTCCTCATGAAAACATTTCATTGTCTTGCTTTTTTCTTTAAAGATCAATGGCATAGAGGTGCAGAACCGAGAGGAAGCTGTGGCACTTCTCAGCAGTGAGGAGAGCAAGAATATCTCCTTGCTTGTTGCAAGACCAGAAATTCAGGTACTGTAGCAAGAACAAAACGGCCTCACTTGAGTCTTAATTATGAGAGTTGCTGTTTTGTAAAAAGAAGCTCTTTCAGAGTTTTAACCTACCTAAATCTACAAGCTCTACCTAAAACCACATTATACAGTTTGACTGGACATATATATGGTCTAAAATAATGGAAATCAGCAGTCACGGGACTTATATATTTTATATTAAGGCTCAATTTCTAAGACATTTGGTGATTTATATGTGCTGCAATGCCATTACAAACATCAGTGCAAGGTATTATGGATGGGTTTGAGCCACAGTTTTCAAGAACACACTGAACTCTAATTCCTACAGCTATTGATTATTCATTCATTAAAACACCTATTATTTAGCCCTTCATACACCATCTCTTAGAGCAGTTGAATACTGTCAAGAAGCCTCCTCAGCTGTAACAGAAGGTTGGACCAGGTCCCTTTGTGGAGCAGGATTAGCACAACAAAGGTGTTGAACAAACAGCCACTCTCACTATTGTTTGAATTCTCTCTGCTCCTGGTGCTGTGAGAACAACCCTTACCAGTGCACCTGGAGACACAGGGTCAGGGTCACCACTATCCTGCTAGCCTGCATGTTTCTGATCTTTCCCATAAGGATAATTGAGGATGGGAGAAAAGATGTCCTACAGACCTCAGCCACATTTTCCCTCTGACCCTTGATGCTGCCTCACAAGTGAAGGGTTCAAGCTTTGGGCTCTGGGGTATTTTTATACATCCTAATCAAGTTGTGTGCAAACAAAACAGCCCCAGCTCTTAGAAATATTTCCATGGATGAAAAAGCTGGAGTTTTTTCATAAGTAAAGGGCTGTTGGAGATGGAGGCAGCTGTGGGGGGAGGTAGGACAGTCAATACCCACATTTAGGACAAGGACATGTGTGCTCCTTCCCAGGACAAGGCAGCACTGTCACAGGAAGGAATCTCCTGAGATTTCCCAGTCACTTTCCACAAAGAAAAAACATCATTTATGTCAGTCTTCATTCTTTTAACAACAATTGCTTTGTTTTTTCCCTCCCTTTTCCCATAGCTGGATGAAGGATGGATGGATGATGACAGAAATGATTTTCTGGATGACTTGCACATGGACATGTTAGAGGAACAGCACCACCAGGCAATGCAATTTACTGCCAGCATGCTTCAGCAGGTACTGCCCTTCTGCTGTGCAGTGCTGTCAGACTTCCCACTGCACTCAATATTCCGATATTGAGCTTGACTGAATACACTTGGTGTCTCAAGTGACACTAAGCCAAGATCAAGGCAAAGGGACTTTCTGCAAAATCAAGATATTAAATGACTATGCACAGCTTCATCTCAGGGACCAAAATGTTTTAGAACATTACCTTTTGTGCTTTGCCCCTTATGGCAACACAAGCATAGTTCTTATAAATCCACTCTTCTGGCTGTGCTCACTGAGGGAAGTACTGGGTGAACAGTGGATAGAGCAGGCACAGAGCTAACCTATAGCATTTCCTATTTGCTATGCATGCACAGACTGAAAGCAGGCCCCAAAAACCTGGAAATCCAAACATAGAACTCAAGCAAATGATTGAAAGAAGGTCTATAAATGGGGAGAAAGGCAAAGAAAAAAATTTACATACCAAAGTCTATGCAGGTCCACAGATTTGGGCCTGTAATCCCCATTGTTCTGCCATGATCAAAGTAATCATGCAAGTTACTGAGCAGTTTTTCCACTTTTGTCTAAAGTTTTTCTGTAAAGTTTTCTAAAACTACATCCTCTGTGGCATCTTTGTGAAGAGCCATATTCTCTTTTTGGCACCGCAGCAGGACCAGATACTGCTGTGCACCTGAGTGGGAGACTATTAGGTGATCAGGCACTGGAATAGGTTGGCCAGGGAGGTGGTGGAGTCACCATCCCTGGAAATGTTTAAGAGGTGTCTGAATCTAGTACTGGAAGATACAGTTTAGGGGTTCCAGCAGTGACAGGTTAATGGTTGGACTTGATGATCTTAGAGGTCTCCTCCAAACTTGATGATTCTACAATTCTACTCTAAGAAACACTGAAAATTGATTTCTAGCATTGTTACTACATAGCTGAAATGATCCTCATGTCCTTTGCAGACCTCACATTCTTCTGCAAAGGCTTCATGTTCTTCTGAGAAGGACAGTGACAATAGGCTGGGTTTGGTCACCATTCCTAGGAGTTCTTAATAATCAAAAGACGTAGAAAGCATAAAAAGTGACAGATCAAGAAAACTATTAAAAAAGAAACACCCAGAAACATTTCATGTCCCTACAATAATTTCTCTCTGGTTTTTGTGGTTTTTTGTTGTTAGAAGAAGCATGAGGAGGATGGAGGTACCACAGACACGGCCACTATTTTATCCAACCAGCACGAGAAGGACAGCGGCGTGGGGCGCACGGACGACAGCACCCGCAACGACGAGAGCTCCGAGCAGGAGAACAACGCGGACGATCACACCACCTCCTCCAACACCTTAGGCAGCCAGAAGCAGCTGACCTACAGCCACGACACCCTAGGCAGTGGCGACATGCAGTTCAGCAACGAGTCCTTTATCTCGGCTGACTGCACAGACGTCGACTTCCTCGGCATCCCTGTGGATGAATGCGAGCGATTCCGGGAGCTGCTGGAACTGAAGTGCCAGGTGAAGTCTGCCAACCCTTACAGCCTCTATTATCACAATAGCACTCTGGATATGAGCAAAAGCGACCAGGAGAGCGTGGACAGAGAGCTGGAGATGCTGAACGAGGAGCTGCGCAGCATCGAGCTCGAGTGCCTGAACATCGTGAGAGCTCACAAGATGCAGCAGCTGAAGGATCAGTACCGCGAGCCCTGGATGCTGCACAACAGTGGGTTCCGTAACTACAACACCAGCATCGACGTGCGCAGGCACGAGCTCTCGGACATCACGGAGCTCCCGGAGAAGTCGGACAAGGACAGCTCGAGCGCGTACAACACCGGCGAGAGCTGCCGCAGCACGCCGCTCACACTGGAGATCTCCCCCGACAATTCTCTGCGCAGAACTGCAGAAGGCATTAACTGTCAAGGTAACGAGGGGGCAGTGGCGTATAATGTGTCCCAAAAGAGTTTGTTTGCTAGCTCGGAAAGCCATGAATCCAGCGCTGGGAAATGCCATGCCTCTGCTAAAGAGCCTGACCTTGGCAAACAGCTGGAGAGCAAGGAGAGGAAAGCCAGCGATGGAAGCAAAAGCCCTACCCACGGTCAGAAGCCTTCGGGCTCTTACGTGTCTCCATACCATCACTCTCCCTATAAACACGCTCACATCCCTGCCCACGCACAGCACTACCAGAGCTACATGCAGCTGATCCAACAGAAATCGGCTGTGGAGTATGCACAGAGCCAGATGAGCCTGGTGAGCATGTGCAAAGACTTGAACTCGGGGCAGAGCGAGCCCAGGATGGAGTGGAAGGTGAAGGTGAGGAGCGACGGCACGCGGTACATTACAAAGAGGCCGGTGAGGGACAGGCTGCTGAGGGAACGTGCCATAAAGATCAAGGAGGAGCGCAGTGGGATGACAACTGATGACGATGCCATCAGTGAGATGAAGATGGGTCGGTACTGGAGCAAGGAGGAGCGCAAGCAGCATTTGGTGAAGGCCAAGGAGCAGAGGAGGAGACGTGAGTTCATGATGCAGAGCAGGTTAGAATGCTTAAAGGAACAGCAGGGCGCAGAAGAGAAGAAAGAGATGAATATCATTGAACTGAGCCACAAAAAAATGATGAAGAAGAGAAATAAAAAGATATTTGACAACTGGATGACAATCCAGGAACTGCTAACCCACGGAACAAAGTCGCCGGATGGCACACGGGTGTACAATTCCTTCCTCTCAGTGACTACTGTATAATCACCATTGCTAAGTTATGTACATAAACCACTACCATTGGGGTAGGAATCAATGCCTCGTTCAATGTGGCAAGATTTTTGTATATAAGATACAGTCATCGAGTTTATGGTTCAAATACTGAACTCTACAACTGTGGGTGCCAGGATCTCCATGCTGAAGTGGAGAAGGAGCTTGCCCATCTCCTTCAAAGGCAATAGTAGCAGTGCTTTTTGGAATACTGATTGTACTTTTTTACTTGTTACCTTTTACATGAAGTGTTGAAGTATCAGAAATGTATTAACCATACTTACACAGGTTATTTGCTTAAACTATATTCATATTAAAAGGTACCCATGCTTTTCTTTACCTAAAAACATGCAAAGAAAAAAAAAACCCACAAGAGCAACTGCACATATGTATTTTTTTTTTTGTGAAACCATATTTTGTGATATTATTTTGCTGTTGTTCACTCCTACACTGAGTGCTGTTTATCAATACTTAGCTCAAGGTTTAAACTCAGAGTCATTCTCTTGTGATATTTAACATTTATCAAACAGCAGATTTTAGAGTTATGCTCAACATTTAAACATTTTTCTTTTTAAGGTTTCTGGAGGAAGTATATAGGTTTCATCTGAAAAGCCTGAAGCAAAGTACACTATAAATGCAGCTTTAAAGGATTTTAAAGCATGTTTGCAAATGTTGCAACCTATTGAAGAAATGTGCATGTACAGCTAATTTGTTTATATAAGGCAGTTTGTGGAATTTGGAAAGTCCATGGTAGTAACTGTTTGCTTTATAGATCTGAATGTCTTGAATTATAAAAGCAGTTTCATGAAATCATCATTAGCTACAAACGTTAACAAGTAAAATGAAGTCAAATAAATTATTGTTTTATATTTCAAACTATTTTCAGTTCTTTTGACTCCCTTTCACCACCTGGATTATTCTTTCCTTGAGCCTAGGAATGCCTGGACTGACATTGGAGTCAAACCTGACGGAATAATCAGCATCCTGACTTTGGGGGGAGTTTGGGTGGAGGTTTTCTGGAGGGAAGGAGAGATGGAGGGAAGAGGCAAGGGAGAAGCACAAGGAATATCAAGAGTAGAATCAAGCAATGCACATAGAATCATAGAATTTAGGGCTTGGAATGGACCTTACAGATCATCCAGTCCCAACCCCTGCCCTGGGCAGAGACACCTCCTCACTAGATCAGGTTGCTCAAGGCTCATCCAGCCTGGATTGAACACCACCAGGGTCAGGGCAGCCACCAACTCACAAGGCAATCTGAGGAATAGGATTTCTGCTCTTCTGCATTGGTTGTGCTTTCTTAGAGCTGTATAAAACTCACCTACAGACTTCAGTGTGGGTTTGCATTAAAAACAGACAATACAGAAACGAAAGCATATATAGGTTAAAGCAAATAAGCAGACAGATGGTGAAAAAACACAAAGATGTCCAACAGGTATCACACTCCTTTTCTCATTCTCTTTCTCTGATTAAGAGTTCAGATATAAATTGGAATATTTTGCTGGATTATATGACATAGACTCATGAATAGCTCCCAGATCATCACAGAATCCTTTGGGTTGGAAGGGACCTTAAAGGTTAATTTGCTCCAACACCTTGCCATGGGCAGGGACACCTTCCACTAGATTCTCCATCCCCTCTCCCTTTTCCCTTGACCCCGGAGAAAACTTGCTCCCAAATCCTTCTAAATTTCTGTTCTGAACTATTTTATCATAACTGTACAAACTAAAAATTATAATCTTACTGATAGAAGTGAAAAATTGGAAGGGGAGAGATTAACAGCTTCTTGGTGCTTATTTTGTCTGACATCAAGAAGCAAACAACAGATTTTTGGGGGGTTTTCCCCTCCCTTTGTGGACTAGCACTGAATTACCACTGAACATGTGTCTGCCATACTCCACTGTAAGCTTCTACATACTCAAAAATGCACCTTCAGCCCATGTAATCTGCCACTCATGTCAATAAGCCTTTGTAAATTTATCTTCAAACTCTGTTTTCCTTTGGGATAAAGTGTAGCCCTGCTGTAGTCTGAGAAAGATTTTCCTGTTGACTTTGTTAGAGCCAGGATTTCACCTGACATGCACCAGCCATTATCATCACAAGTAGGGCAGAGGGAAAAGGACAGGATTTTCACACACACAAAGCATTCAGCATAAGACATTTGCTATCTCTGGCTCAAATCTGCTTTACTGAGTTCATGTCCTGTTCATCCCAACTGCAGGTGTGAGAGCTGTAGCAAAATTCTGCCTCTTCTAAGGCACACAGACTCAGATGTACAAACAGAGCTCTGACTAGTGTGGAATAACAATCCTTAAACCAGGCATGAAAAGACAGTTAAGACGTCTTTAGTCTACCTGGAAATAGTAGATTCAGACTGGAAATGTCCTAATGAGGAATAGCTGTCATGAGGTGCTCCTCAGACCAACACCTGCACCAACATGTTCCCCTTGGGCAAACCAGAGAGGTTTGGGACACTCTGGATTCAGGTTGGTGCAGGATTTGTCCTGATTCTCTGCAATGCAAACAAGCTCTGTGTCAAACTGGAGTCACCCTCCCTAAATTGCACAATGACTCCCAGATGTAAAAATCTATAAAAATGTAAAATCCTTATTTGCAAATAGGGTTGAAATGGGCATGGAATCACCCAGTTCAGATGTGCACTGAAATGGGAAAGCCCTGAACCAAACCTAACAGCATTTCTTTGGAAATTAAGAGAACTTGCACAGTAGGGATGGCAAATAAAATGAGGTAAGACTACATATTGCCTAGAGACTACTGGTTGGAGAACTAATTAGGATTATAAACTGAAAGTATGTAAATTAACCAAATATAATTATCTGCTAGTGGCCTTTGGAAATAGGTTACTGGATACTTGTTAGCAAAATTGCTGAAATGCCTGGAAGCCATACAAAGCAAGCCATAAGCAATTTAAATGCCTCTTTTTTTCTGTTATTTTCAATTGTTTTGAAGCAGTTGTTGTGTTAAGGATTTACTGGAACATAAACTAATTAGAGGGAAAAACTCAAGAATCCAAAGTGAGACAGAAACTGACACAGCAGATGCTGCACCTCCATCCCGAGGGCCCTGGGTTTATTGGATGTAAATTGTTTAATGTGACAAAATAGCAAAGATTCTGCTTGGGGTTTCATCAGAATAGCTTCTGTGAGCTCCTAGCCAGAGTTCAGCTGGGAGAGTGGTGGCTTCTGGGTGATGCACAGCACCTCAGTCACACAAGGTGTATGAAAATGTGTCACTGTCCCAATGCAAACATGCAGAATTAACATCCCTTTGCTCCAGGTGTCTGTCACTAGACTCAGGGGCTTCTGTGGGGAAATCTCACCCCAAGTTTGTGCCATTAGAAACACAACATTGGCCACTGGTGAAACTGATGGTAGTAGAGACAGTGGCATAGATTATCTATTGAAAATAAAAGGGGGCAAATATAGAGACTAGTTGGGCTGGTTTCACACTCAAGCATGAGAGCTATAATTCACTAGCCTGACACAGAGCTTGCTTGTGTGATCTGAGAGATCCAAGCAGTCCCAAAGGATCTGGAAACAGTCTATTAACTTACATAGTTAATTATCCTGAACTGCACTGGTGAGGGATGCGAAGGGAAAGGCTATCACAGCTCTGTACATCAGAGCACAACATGATTTTCTGCTGCTAACCAAACCTCCTGCATACCTTCTAATGGTCACTGTTTAAAAAAAAATCATCCTGCAGCTCTGCTAATACAATGACATCCCAACCTGTGTCCTCCTCCAGAAGCTCCAGGAGATCTGTGCCCAAGCTCATGCTGCAGAATAAATTGATCATGGAGTAGGATCACGGTTAGCAATGCACTGCTCAGTGTTCTTGGGTCAACTCCCTCTCTCAAATGGTTCCTAACCTTCTTGCTGGAATCCTAAATTACCCAAAACACTAGAAACATCCTCATTTCTAGAGCATAAAAAGATGCAATTGGCTGATCTGGAAAGCAGGTAGGAAACAAAACCAACAAGAATTAAAAAGCCACATGTCTCTTCTACTGGATTCAATCTACTAGTTGTGAATATTGGGAATTAAAGCTTCTGTTACCTAAATTAGAATATCAACATCATGGATCTAAGAGCATAATTGCAACGCTTTTTAATGAGCAAGTCCAAATTGGGAGCAAAATTCTATGAGTTTCCTATGAAAAAATGTGTCACCTTTAAAGACACAAAATGTTTCTTAGAGGAGATCTAATCAAATCTATTAATAATTAAAGTAATGACTTAGTAACAATGCTCCCATTAGTGTTTTAATTTACAAAAGCATAATGCCAATAGTATAAAAAAGAAATTAAAAAATTGATGTAGCTTCACTGGAGCTAAAGCCCAAATAAGCATCTGAGCTGATCTTACTTTTTCCTTCTATGCAAAATCAAAGTCATATTAAAAAGACAACTAAACTTCTTCAAAATCATGTCCAATCACCTCTATCAATAATCAAGTTGAAGCAAGTCCAGACAGCCCAGACCCAGCAGATGATGTTGGCCTGGGGTCAGGCACTTCTCTCACTCTTCTCCCTTCTCTCCCCTCCCTGGGAAAAATGAGTCAGCTAAGTCAGAAATGGATCAGAAAGAATAATCCCCAGTCTTCCACAGCTGGGCCTGGGCCCAGCTATGACTGGGGATCAATTACACACGCAGGAAATTACATACATAACACACACAAAACAAGTGCCAAGTCTGGCTCTGCTTATGTGTTTTGATTTTGTGTTTAGCTCTTCAGGACCAAAAAAGGACCTAGAGTCCATCTCACACACGATAGGAGCAGCACATAATATCCTCAAAACACTGGAAATGTTTCCACATTTCCACAGCAGGAAAATGTTAAATGGCTTGTTCTGAAACCCAGGCAGGAGGTTCTGTTACAAACTCCAACCCTGAAGAATGGCACTTGCCCAGAAACAAGGGGTCAAAATCAAACTGCTGACAAGCCCTAAACTGCAAATGTGCAAAGAGGCAGGATAGCCTGTGTGGCTGTGTCATGGGCTGCTCCCCTGGCCAGGACACAGCACTTGGGCTGTCCTTTCAAATCAGTTTGCCAGGGAGGAGCTTGAAAGGTAATTTCTTTGACAATCCATCCTTTTTATGTGAAGCAACTGCAGGCCCATGCTACAGGGAGCCCCATTAACTGAGAATAAGAACTTCTCTGTAGAAGTGAACTTTTGGTGACCTTCTCTCAAAGAAAATACTTTATCATATAGGAGTGTGGGGCTCCCAGGTGTCATGGCAAGGCTCCATTGTCCCCATTAGGAGGGCTAGCTTTGATTTTTGATAATCCATCCTTCAGCTTAGCTGGGCTTTGTTAGCTTAGAATGCCATAAACAAAGGCTCCTCAAAAGGCAAATCCTGCTGTAATTGTTTAATAGAAGTAAATCAAAAGGCTTCAAATCGAAGGCACCCGAGGTTTGGAAAATTTCTGCTTTGCTCAATGTAAGCATCCAATAGTTACTAGTCCTTAGGGCTTGAGGTATCAGCCCAAATTAAGGTCACATCCAAATAATTTCCACTAGAAACACGACTCAGTTCCACCATAAAGTCCAGCAAACACAGATGCCAAACGTAACAAAACACAAAGCCAACTCTACAAAGCTATTCCAGAAATGCTGCTCTGCTCTACTGCATTTGAACTCTCAATCTAAGGCACTCACAGACTTCACAAACTGAACTCAAGGCAGAGGCAAGCACTGCAGGATTGTTTGGGAATGAACTGATGAGCCTTTTTGCAGTATTTCCATTCCAAAGTCATCAGAAAGGATCTCTAGTAAAGAAAGAGTGACCCTTTCTTTACAGACAACCACAGAGCTTTCTCCTGTGTCAGTGTTTTCCAATGAGGCTAAGAGGTTTTGCTTCATTTAGTCTTCCCACAAGTCTTTGTAGGCATCTCTGTGCAACTGCATTACAGAATAATTGAGGCTGGAAGGGACCTCTGGAGATGCTGTAGCCCCATTTACTGCTCAAACATGGCATTAGCAAGGATTGCTAAACACAGTATAAAACAAATCAGGTGCCACAGAGCTCAGCTTTAAGGCAAATCCCCAAGGCACAATGAAGCAGACACTAAAAAGGGGGTTAATAGTTTCAAGAGAGGCTCTATTTCTCTTCTCCCCAAGCCATTTCTACCAGACATTGCAGTTTGCCCTTCATGTCCTGGTCCTTGCAAGGCTTTTCACTCAGCACCCTAAGCACCAGATTACCTAACACAGACAATGGCAGGGCCTCAGGTTTTAGGAAGGTGACACGAGTGACCCTCAAGGTGTGGGACAGGGCAGTGCCTGTGTGAACAGAGTCCTTTGGGTCCCCTCTAGTCTCACACTGCAAAATGGTTGTAGCTCAGCCCTGAATGTGGTAGGGCATGAGAAGAAGAACAGTTGTACAAGGTTCACGCTTGATGTGCAAGATCTGGCAGATGGTTTTGTATTTATCCCCTAAAAATAGCTGGAGAAGTCCCCTAAATGGCCTGGAGAAGAAAAGGTTGTGTGGAGACCTTACAGAAGTTTTCCAGGATCTGCTCAGGCTACAGAGAAGCTGCAGAGGGACTCTGTGTTAGGAGCTGCAGTGACAGGACAAGGCACAATGGGTATAAATTGAAAGAGGGAAATTTAGGTTAGATATTAGGAAGTTTTTCCCTGTGAGGGTGGTGAGACACTGGCACAGGTTGCCCAGGGAGGCTGTGGCTGCCCCAACCCTGGCAATCAGCCAGGTTGGATAAAGCCTTGAGCAACCTGCTCTGCTGGGAGGTGTCCCTGCCCAGAGCAGGAGGGGCTGGGATTAGATGACCTTTTAGGTCCATTCCAACCCCTTAAAAACCTGTGCATCTATGAAATACCTGCCCTGGAAACAGCACAAACCCTTCACACCCAGGGGCCAGAGAAAGTGATGTACCTTCAGGTGTGCACACACTGTTATTCAGGCTGAGGGGAAAGTCACATTATTAAGGAAAAGTAATAACTAACACATAACATATCTTCCTGGATTTGTGAGTCACACATGTACCAACTCTTGAGTCCCAGGACAGTTTCTAAGCCCTTTGCCTGAGCAGAAATGACACCAGCCCCTCAGTGGAAGTTTCACTGGATGCTATGGGAGAAGGAGCCAACCCTGCTAAAGTAGCTTCACTCATCAGCATTAATAGCTCATCTATCAAATACTCACACACAAATGAGGAACAAAACCAAAGCTGGAAAACCCTTTCACCATGTTTTACAATAATGCAGCATCTGTCGTTTTCAAAACGAAGGCAGAACAAATGTGGCAATTTCAGTCTCCTGCATGTGGCTGCTGATGAGTGTGGAGAAATATTTCCAAATTAAATGGATGAACATCCATGTGGCTAAAGGAGTACAAATAGGACCAGGCACAGCTGGTACTTTGTCTTCTAACATGGAGATTAGTGCCATCAGGAGGGGCACACAAGCCCAAAATGCTGGAATTCTGCTAAATAACAAGTGCCTGCCAAAGGGTTTGTGTATTCCCAGCACAGCTCTAAACCTTAAGTCATCACCAACATCTGAGGCACCAAGGTTGCCTTAACAATGCTGATCAGATTTTCTTCCTCTCCACTTGAGGAGGAGTTCTGATTCTGACCCAGCTTACCACGTGCCAACCCACAAACAGCAGCAATAGACTCCAGCAAAGAGCCTCATATTACTCCTCTTCCCAATTTAACTCTGCCAACAGCCCCTCCAACATCTCTCCCCCCTCTCCCACTTCCCTGGCTGATCAGGTAACAACAATCTTCCTTAAAAACAAACAGGAACACGACACACAGTTACAAACTGTGACCAGGCATATCACCAGGAAAAGTATTTAAACACTGGTTTAGATCCATTTGGATCAAATTAAGAATCTTCACCTCAACAACACTCACAAATGCAAACAGCATTTGCCTATACAAGGTAAATCCACTTCCTCTGAAGACTGATACATCAGGTAGACCTCACATTCTTGTGGTCTTCAGATACACAAATGGTTGTGGCAAGCAAAAGGGAATTCTCTATTCCCAGACAGAGATACCCTACTCTTTTCTGCAGAGGTATAAGAACTGTCCCAAAGCAATTTATGCCCAATGAAGCTACACCTTCTGGTAGGGCTAAAGGGGATTAGAAATGAGCATCCACAGTGAGAAGAGAACATTGCAAAAGACAGTGACTGCAAGTTTCTCACAGGCCCTGGAGTTGAGTTTGTGATTCTTCCTTGTCTTGGGCCAATCTGCAGTTTGCCCTCTCTCAGAAAAATATTGTGAGGAAAAATACTGTTCATTTCAGTACACATGATAGAAACACAGAAATAGACTTCCAGGGAGCTGATGTAAGAGTGTCCATTCTTGCCCCACCACTGGCCCAGGAACCTCACCAGTTTCAGAGGGCAGTTCTCAGAAAAGCTGAAGTTTTCAGTCTCTACCCTCACACCTCCCCGAGGTCACAGCCAGGCTACATCACAACAGTTTTTGTTTGCTTGCAGTGTGCATTTCACAAAGTCCAGGGACAGGCAGAAGAGTTCAGTAGTGAGAGGACAAAAAAATAGCATGAGGGTTGTTGGGGTACCAAGACAGTGAGACAAAAATTCTTAGCAAATAGATTAAAAGGAGGAAAATATAAGAGAAAGATTTTCATAAAGAAAAAGCTTGAACAATGCAGAACAGCTGCTGCACCCAAATGATAACCATTACTTAGGAACTGCAATGCAAGTCTCAATGAATGGCAGAGTGTGAGAAGGAGACAGACCTGCCAGCCAAGGAAGATTTCAAACTATTCATTTCCAGAACCTGTGAGGGTTAACCCAGTGGTTTGCACCTGCTTTGCAGAGGCATCTGCTGAGCAGCATGATTAGAGAGAAAATTCTGGGTTATATGGATTTGGGGTTTGTCCCAGGGTTGAGTCATTGCACCATGGTGAATATGCAGTTAAGACAAATACAAAAGGGCTCAGTAGTCAGACAGAGTCCTGAGGTACAGCTCAGGTGATGAAGCAGCAAGTGCACTGGAGCAAGGGAGATGGGAAATGCATTCTCTTCTGGTTCTTCTCTGGGAATTACTACAAGCATTTAGCAGCTTACAAATAACACCTTACTTGAAATAGAAATCAAACTTGTTCTGAAGCTGCTAAATGTGCTGCTGTGTTGGAGAGGAATACAATTGGATTTCTATAAAGACTTTTTCTTTAAGGATGTTTTATTTTGTTTGATAGTCACATGAAATATTAGAGACTAAAATAAATCCAAAAATGCTCTGACACAGAATTAGGCTATTTAAAGATTAGCCTGGATTATTTGCAGAAAGCTGAGAAAACCCTGCAAAAAAAGTAAGTCTCTTCCAACAGACTGACTAGTTCTGAGGGGGAGAGATGAGAGGGCATTGGTAGTCTTTGGAAATGTATGTTCTGAAATACAGTGTGTAAACAGAAATTTGAAGCAACACAGTTTTATGGCTATGAATCCTTAGAACTTTGAGTTCAAAACTCACCAGAGAGTGGATTTTTGATCAGATCCACTTGAGTGAGGATTCTTCCCACTCTGCCTATCAGAGCCTGCCAACACTACAAGAATCAACTAAAACCAGACCAGAGTTTGATCTGGAATGTCTTGGTAGTTATTTCAATTCATAGCTGAAGGAAACCAGGCATCTTCTGCCAGAAGATGAATGATTTATACCCATGAGGTCACTGTTTCAGATCATTCCTATCCTGGCAAGTCTCAACTGAGGCTTTATTTGCTCATTGGCCATCTTTAATTGATGAATAAGTTCTATTAGTTCATTGTCTTTCTACCCACTCACTTGTACACAGGCCAAAGTATTGACAGCAAAGATTCCTTCCAATGAAGATGACAAGATCATGGGTAGGGCCATGGAGGAATTTCCAGACAAAGATGAATACAGAGACACGAAAAACCTCTCTGCAAGCATTTTCCATTGGAAACTATCCTAAGTACGTGATCCAGGAGAGCTTTACTATCACAGCCCAGAAGTGGGGTGAGCATCACCATGGCCAGCTGGAAGCATAGACTCAAGTCTTCTCTGCTCTAAGCTCTAATCAAGTTGCTGCTTTTGTTCAGCAGATGAACACACTCTCTTTGCTTAGCAGCGTTGGCCTGTCGCAAGCCAAACACCACTCTGCACTGGCCATGGCAAACATGACTTTAGTGTGAGTTGAAGAGGAGAAATTTCACTGAGGGGGATGGGGGAGAAGATAAGGAAGGAAGGTTAAAAACACTATCTACCAAGATTGGAGCTGCTGTTATGTGAACAGTGAGAAAACAACCAATAGTGCCTAATAGCTGAGTCTCAGTCTAGGAGGCTTTTTTTGCTTTTATGGCTCTCTGTCTGCTTCATGCCAGTGTGAGCTACAAACCATAACTTTAATAGCTTCAACCAAAGAGTTATGATAATATCAGATGCTGTGGATGATGAGCAAATAACAGCAGAAATGTAATGAAAAGTATATATTTATGTCCTTGCTATTAAACCCAAAGCTATAAACATTGACAGCCCTAAGAGTAGCAGTTTCTATTGTCATTGATTAATGCCTTGTTTTGAAGAACAAGGAGAAGGTTAAACCAAGAAAGGGACAAAGAGATTTTTTTGCTTTGCTTCTCTCAACGTGTAAAAATCACATTGGTTATTTTAGGTGCATTTCTGAAACATTCTCATGCAAGGCAAAATGCCTTGCAGTGGGAACACAGTCAGAGAGATCTTTTAGGGGCTTTGATCACACCACAATGCTCATGTTATACCACTAATTAACAATGAGTGTGCTCACTAATGCACACACTTCAAATCTGTTTCTTCCATCCTCTCCATTAGCATCACTCTCAGCTGACACTGCAGCCAGACCCACCATGTATCCACTGCAAAATAGGGTTTCTTTTAACTCTTTGCTAACTATTGCCTCGAAGACTTTGAGGAAAGTCAACCCAGCCATAACAATGCAAAAACTGTGCAATTAATCAGGGTAACTACTGATGCAAAAGCATCTTCTGCCTATGATGGCATCAGGGATGGAGATGATGGCTTAGAACTTAGAAATTTCCACATCTGCCACAACCTAGAAGACAATGGTTCTGCACCTGGCTCCATCCACTGGAATGTTTTCCCTCTCTTCCTACCTCGCTAGGCATACAGAGGATTATTTTACCAAATCCAAGTCTTATTTCCACATCTGGTTCTGAATGGAAAAAAATAAGACCACACACTTCACATTTATGCAATGCTACCAACCTCCTGCAGCCTGGTAAGAGAGAAGTTTCATTTCTGCTGCTCCTGCTCTGATGAAATGTTCACACCAAACATTTGCACAATTCTTCCCTCCAGCACTGCTCTCATAACCTCCTCTCCTTGGCACCAGAAAAACACAACACCTCATAACCACCCAGGAAATCCAAAATTGTTTCTCCTCTGGAGATTTCTGGCACAAAAGAGCCTAAAGGTTCTCTTTTTAATCATTTTAGATTAAAAAAAAAAAAAAAAAAAAAGAAAGAAAAGGAATACAGGGAGGCAAGATGTAACTAAAGCTGTATAAGATGGGAAGCCTGAGACTCACTGGGCACAGAGGTAAATCTGTGCCATTTCCTGGGGACAGGCACTGTGCTCCTAAAATACAGACATGGCACTGCATATTATAGTGGTAGTTCATCAGTTCTCCTGCCAACCCACTGACCCTTCTCCCATAAAAGGCATCAGCTCTTCCCTCTGTTGCCATTCCTCCTTCTCAAGCCCCCAATCCCATCACTGCAGGTGAGACAAAGCCCCCATGGCATAACTCACTGTTTTCCAGGGCATTAGCCTGACTCCCTGCAATCCCACAAATCCTCTCAATGCTTGTTCTAAAGACATCACCAAAAAATGTTTTCATACACAGGCAAGGGCTGAGAAGACAATATTTTTGGTGAAAAGCCTAATATTTCTCCTGAACATCACAAATGCTCAACTTGCAGGTTTTTATGTGCACTCTTCTTACACAGGGAGCAAAGATGCCCAGTCCTGTGGATCTTCACCATGGTTTTGTGCTGCTCCTAAAGGGAACTGGTGTGATGTTTCCTCCTTTCTTTTTTTTTTTTTTAATAACCTGGATTGTTATTATTGTTGCTGTTGTTGCTAAAGAGCTCTAGGGGGAGATGGGAAAATAGTCTGTTCCCCTGTGTAATGCCCGAAATCAAACCAGAATACATCAGGCTGACACTGCCTGCCCGTTATTGCCTTAAAGCTTGTTATTAAAACCAAAAACAATTGCTGCAACACACCATATTCCACCTCCCCTAGAATGGAGGGGCAATTCAGTCTAGTGCTGAAAGACACACGGATGTACAGACATCAGGACTCTTAGAGTGACTCCAGCCAGCCAAGACCTCCATGGGCATCCACATCCCAGTCCCTTTGGGATACAGGAAATGTGAAGCCAAAGAGAATCCCACCTGCTTCCACAGTTCTGTATGTGCACTGTTTGCACTGGAGAAAGGTGAAGAATCAATACAAAACAACTTCAGCAAATGTGCAATACAATCTTGAACTGGGATTGGTACAGAATAATGAATTCTGAGCTTTGAAATGTGCTTTCACACACCTGTCAGAGTAAATCTCTCCTGTAGCAGCACAACTAAAGCTGAGCCAGTTTTGTATGAAGTATTGTAACCACCTGAGGTTGGGCATCTGCACAGGGTGGTGCACAAAGCCAAACTCCAGTGCTGCAGTTATTTGTGGACTGTGTGGAAAGTGGCAAGCTCACCTCCCACGACAGGCAGGTTTGCAGCTCAACTCCTCCTTCACGAAGCAAATGTCACTCACACTCTGCTCTCTGCCCACACAGACTTCCCAGAGCACATGGGAAAACCTGCTGGGGCCCCAGTGCAGCTATTTGGATCAAACAACTCCACAATTTGGCCTCTTAAAAGAGAAAACATGAATAATTCCTCTTTAGACCTGGCAAACTCTGATGTTTGCATGAAGTTTTAGAAGGTTTAGAAGTTCTATACTTCTATAAATATTGATGTAAAGAATTTCTTGTTTTCCCCTCCCTCTCTGGCTTGGCAAGGGGGAAATCTAAAGAGCTGCATTAATCTCTTTGAATCACTATCTCAGCTGCAACCAGTGTTCAATATTCTTAAAACTGTCAGCACTAAAAATATGGGTTTTCTCCACAATAAATGCTTTTTAAAACACCAGTAAGGCCACTCTAGGGAGAGCTGTTGTCATGAAATAATTATGCCCCTTTGGGATCCAAACACATGGCTGTGCTTTACAGATTAGAGCAACACTCCCATGAATTACAGCAGAACAACATCTCCTGTTCTGCTTTCCTCCTAAAGGCAGGAACTTTCCTGTCCTCCCCTTCCCTTATTTTCAGAAGGTAGTTCAGGCACCTTAGCTAAAACCCTGTCCCTAAGAACTGTAGGAGAGCAAACAGCTGTGAGTTTCTGACTCTGCAGCCACCTGTGTTCATGTATTTTTAATGAACCATTTGAGCTACTCCCACAGAAGTTGTGTTTGATTTGGTGTCTGTAGATCACCTTGTTCTCAGGCAGCTCTTGCACTGCTGAGAGGGGACCTAACATGACATGAGCTTTAGTACATTGAGTCTGAACTGCATGTTGCAGGTGAAGAGAAGCACCAGGACTGTCTTATGTGGGAAGGGGGACAAACCTTTCCCAGCTGCACTACCCCTAAGGAGCCACAAAGGTTTCACAAAGGCAAGGAATTCAATATCCCAAGAGATCAGCAAAGGGACTCGAAGGCATTGTCAGCTGGACCAAGTACAACTCCACATCCTCATCCCTTGCACACATCTTTGTCCTGTTAATCATCTCTAGGAGCTCACATTTATACACACAGGCACAGTAAAGCCATGTAATATCTTGGGGTGTGTGCACACAAATTAATGCCCCATTTATCACACAGCAAGGGTAGATGTCACAGCACTTAGAGATGCAGAGAGATATTTACCTATATATTAGACAAGGTGGATGGTATATACAGACACCGAAACAGACTCAGAGCTGCACAGACACATTTCAGTGGCATAGTGAAAGAGTCTGGGTGAGACAGGGTCAGATTTAGGGACTGAAGCCAACTCTAATCAGAGATTCAGAGCCAGCAGTGCTGACACCTCTTGTCTGTGTGGATGAGCATCAAGACTATGACTATTAGCGAAGGAAAGAAAGTAGAGCCTTTTCTCTCAGGCTCTGATTTCTTAACACATATGCATGGAGCTTCACCTGGAGGGGAGGAAACCACTGTGCTTCCAGAGAGAGAGACACAAAAAAGCTCTCTCACTGCCAAGAGCTGCCTACAGGCTGCTCAGCTGGGACTGCATTGATGTCCTCTCCAGAGGTGCCACACAGAGTGCCAAGCTGTGGTGGAAGTGGGTGCACCCACAGACCCCCATGCAGCTCATCCCAGCCAGCTGAGGTCACCTGCACCAGTCTCCACATGTCAGTGCCAATAACACTATCAAAGACATGAGTCTTTCAAGGTTATTTTGCTCCCAATCAAAATGAGAAAAGGTTGCAATGTCTGTAAGATTTTGGACACTCTCCCAAAAAAAACAGTCATCACCTGGTTTGGAAAACAGCCTAAACTGCAATACTAGGAACCTACTTACACACAAAGAGACTAAGAAATTCAGGACAGGGCTCACACCCACTGAGCAAAGCTCAAAGAACAAACCCCCATTTCAACCATGATTTCTGCTATGAAAGGAGAGGAGAAAATTACAAACACATGAAAACAACAAATACATCAATGTGATATAACAAAACATCTTTGCTGTTGTAATAACAGCCATGGGTTTATGAACCATTGGATAAAACAACCAACAGAAAAATTAGCCCATTTGGCTGTGGCTATGGAATGTAATCGATGGCTCTTGGGCTGGGATAACTGAGCAGATCCAGCAGTGATTAATGTGTAAAGCCAAGTGCTGTATAAAGTGTTTAGCAGAAGAGACAATATGGCATGCAAACCAAACTAAAACCACCATAAATAACTTAGGCAGCCTACCAAAGATTTACAAAGGTTTATTTTACATATAAATCCTCTTTGGTGTAATATTAAAAAAAAAAAGATATCTATTTCTGTGTTTATTTCTACAGAACAGAATGGAAATCTCACTTCAGAAAGAGGACTGTTCCACTTCTGCCTCCCCAGGACAATATAGCAGCATCTTGGCTAAAGTCTCCTGCAAACTTCAACAGTTAAAATCACACAATCCCAGAATGGTCTGGGTTGGAAGGAACCTTACAGATCATCTCATTCCAACCCCCTGCCATGGGCAGGGACACCTCGCACTAGCCCAGGTTGCTCACATCCATCAGCACAACACAATTATACAATAAATATTTATTTACAGGGTTGAAATGAATGCAATAGTAGAGGATAGATAATACAAAACTGGTCTCACTCATAGCTTCTGAGGGAAGTGTCAGCATTTACCACTGAGCCTGCACTGCAGGTCAGAGTGGGCTCATGTGTGCTAAGCCCTGAGCAGTGCAGGGATTCTCACAGCCCATCACAACAAGAGTTGAACACAGAGCCTTTCATGTTCCAGCAAGCCTAATTTCATGAACACCCTTGGGTCAAGCAAAGAACTGTTATTTCTTCACTGCTGAGACCATGTGCCAGGGTAGAACTACTGAGAGATGCCTTTCACTGGCATGACAATACCTGCTGTTTGCTGTCCCAGTCAGGTACCCAAACAGCACAGACAAATGGGAAGTGCTGGGCCAAACCCTCCTGTCAATACTCTGCTGATTAAATCAAAAGCTGTGGAAATTCATCTGGCAGTTACAGACAATTGCATTTATCTCTCAACCCTAATTACCACTGCCAACACCACATATTCCTTAATCTGAGCTCAAACTGTAAACTCTTTGGAATCCTGACACACACAATCCAATCCATAGGATCAAGAGCATTAAGCATGTCATTGTTTTCCCTGGGTGCTCTGAGGTTGCTCTATCCAAGTCAGGCCAAGTCTAAAATGAATCATCACAAACCAGAGCGACTGGAGTTGAACCTTATGCCCCCACATCTCCTGCACAAGACACACAGCAGAGCCCTCTCCTCATTCAGGTTGTGCACTGGAGGCACATTCCCTGCACAGAATGCTGCAGCCAAAGGCACATTCTTTAGCTGCTGCACATCAGAGGACTAAAGTTAAAACCCACAAAGCAGCCTTCATGCAGTTGGCCACAGTCACAAGGGCTTGGAAGACGGATGATTATTTTTTTTATGTGATGATTTTAGACATTTGCCTCTATTCATCCACACTGTGCATGTTCTGTGTGGAGTCCATCAGAAACAGATAATGCCTTTAGCCCAAAGGCAATGGTGTTCCAGTGCTTTCGTATACTCCTAAGAGTTTCCAGCTGTCTCTAAAGCAGAACATGCCTAAGTCTCATTTGAAGTCTGAAGGCTTGGTTCAGGAGCAGAAGAACAAAGCCTCAGGATTTTATCCTTTTTATTGCTGCAAATGCCAAGGAAAGTTTAACACTAATAGCAAGCAGCATAAAGTGGAATAAGAAATAAAGGAAACATTTACTGCCTTAGACATAGACCTGTGCCCCTGACATCTCCATAGCAGGGCAGTATTCTCTGCTGCAGCTGCAGGGAGGCACAAAGCATGCTCTTACTGCAAACACCATGAATTTCTGTCCTTTTAAACTTAGCTGTGGAGGGCTGCATACTATAAAAATAAAGAGAATGGAAGACTTTCATTCTACATCAGGCAATTACCAGGTCTGCCAGCAGGAGCAAGATTTACTGCACAGAAAGGGTAAAGAAAAAGGAAGGTGCCAAGCAGTTCAGGAAAATATTGAAAGAGACAGGGTTGCAAGGGATTTTTCCAGCCCCAAATTTGGTAGATGCTATATAGACATAGGAGCAACCTCCAAAACCCCAAACACCTCACAGGTCTTTATCTGTACAGGTGATCCCCTCAAAGCCAGAACACACTGCTGTGGGGTGTGTGACACTTCAGAATCTGCTTGTCTAACACAACACAGGACCACAAACCCACAATCCTCTGGGGTTCTGAGGTTATCCCAGACAGTCATCAGCAAAACTGGAAGCTCTGGTGGAAAATCATAGCCAAGACACACCTGACTACTCAGTAAATCCTGTTAGCCCTCCAGACTTCTGGGAGATGAACCATGAGTTTCATGCAGTGCTGCTGATGCCACTGGAAGCATTCCCAGATGGTCCAGGCAAAGCAGACCATGAGCACTGTGCTCTCACTCAGTATCACTGCCCAGGGAGCTCCAAGGGAGACCATCACCCCAACTCAGAGCATCCTTGGCTCTGGGCGACTGGAATTGGGTCAGTAACACTTAGGAGTGAAGATCTTCCTCTGCATCACAGGTCTCAGCTTTGATCATAGCACTACTGTAAGAAATAACTCAACATCACCTCGCACAAATCCTGGTGTACTTGAAATTCAGGTGCTGCTACTACTAATATGAAATAACAGAAAGTTGGAAAGATTCCTTATGCTTGGAAGACACACTTGGCTGGAGAGGCAACTTCCACAGAGCTGCTTTGCTGGGTTAAACTGAGATAGCTGTGCTGGAGAACAGCTGAGGTTCTGCCCAGCAAATCTCTATGCAGTAACAGTCCTTGACAATGTAAGACTCACAGATTGACTGCTGCCATTCGCTTCGAAATGGCAAGAGATTAAAAAAAGATAGATTTTTTCCTTTAAAAAAAAATGCTACAGTTTTGACATGAAAAGACACCAAATCAGCATTGCAACTTGGAGAATGTGATGCAAACTAAAGAATAAGTACAGAAACCCTTGGCAAACTCCCAGAGAAAGCAAATGTGTTGAAATTCTCAGTCAAACTCTCACTGGAGTAAAAAAAAAAAAAAAAAAGAAGGAATAGCAAAGGACTGATTCTATATAGCATGTGTTGGTTTTGCTTTTTTTTTCCCCCCAAAGGATCCTCACTCAGCCACACTGGGGAGATCCTGTGGTGATGAAAGCTGTGAGGAGTTTTAACACTGAACTGTTAGTGCTATGATTGCTGGTATCCATCACTTTGGCTTCTCAGCTGCTTCAGAGGTGATTGTCCCCTGTAGGCAAATTGTCATCCTCAGCACAAAACCTACCTGGTGCCCATGTGGGCAGTAAGGAAATTCACCTTCTGGAGTGCAGTCAGAGAATTAAGCTGAAATCTCTTTTAAATTGCTAAGCCATTGTTATGAAAGATTGGGCATAAATATTAACACCACTACTAAGCACTTGTATTTCATATTCCTGCTTGAAGCAAGTTTTTATTGCTGAGTTCTAAGTGCCTGAAATTAACACCTTTTCCCGAAAATGATGACAGATCTTTCACTGTAATAGTGCCACGAGGCACAGAACACAACTGCAGCACTAATGCCAGTCTACTTAACCCAGAAAGCAAAGCAAAACAGAGCTCTGGGGGCCAACACTAGCCAGCCAGCCCTAGAGCAACCCATCCAGCCTTTACAGCCCTGTGAACCTCCCTGGGGGATCAGCTCAGCTGCCAAAGGAAGAGCACGAGTTCTCCAGCTGCCAGTGCTGGAAAAATATCTGCCATGGGTTGGCATTGCCTCTTCTGCCTGCTCTGACACTGCTGCTGGGGAAGGAGGATCAGTAGCAGCCCAGGATTCAGCTGGATGCCACAGATGAATCCATCTGCCAAGGACAGTCTCACTTCAACTGCTTTTGTTTTTCAGAAGAGATGTCCACATGAAGTGACGTGATCATCCTGACCTGGCACTGACTGATTACTTTGTAGATGTTAATTTCTTTCCCCTTGATTTTGTTCCACAAAAGCAGCTGACATGAGGCCTCTCCTGTCCCAACACAAATGAAAGGATGAAGAGGGCTTAGAAGGGGAAGAGATTATCTTCTTGGATCATCTCAGAAGCAATTTCACTCTCACTTTCCCTTTCTACCCAAGCACACTTGCAAGGAAATATTGAGTATTTCTAATTTCAATAATTTATGACATTTCTTCTTTAAAAATGAGGTAGCAGAAACACCTGAAAGAATTGAAACTCCAAACACACTGCTCCGAATATATAAAAACCTACTTTTTGTGACAGATGTTTTTCCACAAGACATTTCAAGCAACTTTGTTGTAGGTTCATACACAGCTTTTAGTTCCCCTGCAGCAAAATGCCCCCAAAGCAATCTGAACCTTTGATATTGACCCCAAGTGAGACCCTCCTGCTGGTACACTCTGCTGCCAGCACCAAATTAAGTTAAGATTTGTGCACAAAAACCCTGACCATACTTTTGACAAACTATGTTTATGTCTCATTGAGCCTGTTTGGATATGGCCCAAGCCACAGCCCCTGGAGAATATAACCCTTCTGCTCCATCCTTGTCACCTCCCAGGCAGAGCTGCAGCATCTCTCACCCTCACTGATCAGCAGGGGAACAGGTCACTTTTTCTCACAAAGCAGTTGGGTGCTGATTCCTCCCCATGAGCACCTACTCACACAACTTCACAGTAAGCTGTGACACTGTGCACTGCTGCAGTGGTTTCCACATTGCAATATTTCTGTCCAGGGTGTCATTCTGTACTCCCAAACTGGCATTGGTTACTCATGTCATTCTGGGGCTTGGAAGAATCAGAAGGTGGGGTGAAGCTCAGCTTTTCCACAATTTCTGGCCACATTTCCTTCAGTGGGTTAATGAACTGAAAGACCTGATAATATTTACTCCTCTGCTTCCGGAGTCAATGAAAATAACTTGCAAAAGTTCCCTTGGAAACTTCAATGCATATCAATGGTGGAATAAACTGGAGTATTCTGTCTGCTCTGATGGCTAAGGAGAACCTATCACCTCTTCTCAGCAATGCTGTTCTCCAACACACCATCCAGACAGACAATTGCAATTGTGCCTCTCACACAGCACAAAGCTTCTCTTTTCCCAGGCTGGATAGAGGCACCCACAGTCCAGCA
>NW_008666704.1:1274-41338 GCF_000695815.1 Acanthisitta chloris | reverse complement strand
CAGCAGGAGCAGAGCTAAGTCAGCACTGTGAGCTACTTTGACAATCAAGGCCTAAATTAACTCAACAAGTAGTGACAAACTCAGAGGGGTCTTGAATACCATTAACCTGTGCAGCTTCTATCAGTCCCAAAGTACTAGTGTGCAGAAAAGCTCTTTTATCCTGCATGGGTCATTCTGTATCAGATTTTGGGGAATGCTCCTCAATTGCTATAGCCTAATTGCATCCTGAAACACGGTCTTTATATAACAAACAAACCCCTGTACACACTTATTTGTCTCACAGAGAACAAATTTCCTCCTCAGCAGTCCTAGAGCTGAATTTCTGGTTTTAACAGTCTTTTGTAAACACACACAAAGCACATCGGTGATCTGAGGCAGAGATTTTCAGCTGTTTGCTCTAAGATTTTAGCTTTAGGACCCATTTGATCTTCCCAGCTTCTGAGAGAAGAGAAAGGAGGAAGAGCTTAAAATCTCAATGAAATACATAATCCATCTTGTGCCTAAATCCTCCAAGTCACAGCACGCTCACCACCTGCTTTCCTTTCACTTGTGCAGCCTGGGCTCAGCAGGGAACAGTCTGTTGCAGGGAGGATTTCCATACAATTGCAAGGGCAAATGCTACAACTCAATTTTAAAGTGAAGAGGGAGAACTGTAAACAAAACCTACAGAGAGTCAGGCTTGCAACCATTAACAGCATGTTGCATGTACCTGCACCTGTGAGTCTGCACACACAGTGAGAGCTCAGGGACTGCCTGGTGACACTGGTTGTAACAGAGACACCAACACCTCAGCAGATTTCTGCAACCAGAGCTGAGAAGATTTTAAATGTATATATGTATAAAGCAGGCATAGAGAGATATATGCATATAAAATCAGGTATATATACATATATATACACCTATATAAAATCAGAGGATGCCCAGCAGAGTGTTCAGACTAGGCTTTATCACAGAGGCTCAGATATATGACTAAATTATCCATTTATACAGCTCAGTATAGTTGTCTGTTTAGGAAATCTAAACAAACCCACCCTGCTCCCCCCAGCAAAGCCAGTCCCCTTTGCCTGCTCTTCTCCTCCACTGCCTTGCTGGTAAAGGTATGCAACAGTGCCACACTGCCCAACAGGCTGATAATATCCTGATGAAAAACTGTCATCACAAAAACGACCAAAGTAATCCACGAGGATCTGCAGAAGGCATTATTTCTACAGGAAAGGCTCAGCAGATGCTGACCCCCTGGGCTCTTCCCCAGCCCAATGGCAGATAATCCGCTCTGCAGTTATTAACAAGGACAGTCCTATGAGCCCAATAGGGTTCAATGATTTAGCACCTCCAGGTAAAACTTTTGTACTGCATCTTAATTTACTACCCACTAGCGACCCTTCCTTTTTATCAGTCAGAACAGGAGAGATTAGATCTTCCATGTAGATTTTATGTTTTGTCATCCAGGAGATTTATGATGGCAGCAGCACCTACTGCAGAGAGGTGAAGCTGTGTAAGAGTTGTCCTCTTGCAATGCATGAGAATGCAGAGAATCACACTCTGGAAAGCATCACCAGGTTTGTATGAGCTCAAAAGGCAAACGAGGCACACCACAATAGCCAGGCTCAGACAGACCCTACCACCACCCTAAGCAGAGCTGCTCAGGATTTTCCACCAAAACATCAACTCTCACTGTATGCCATGCTGGACATGAGGAGAGGAAAGGAGAACCTACTTTCCAATAGCTGAGAGAACCAGAGATTCACATGATGGGCTGGGCTGGAAGGGACTTAGAGCTCATCTCATTCCACCCTCCTGTCATGGGCAGGGACACCTTCCACTAGCTCAGTTTGCTCCAAGCCTCATCCAGCCTGACTTTGAATACTTCCAGGGATCAGGAATCCACAGCTTCTCTAGGCAACCTGTGCCAGTGTCCCACCACCCTTTGAGTAAAGAATTTCTTCGTAACATCTAATCTAAACCTCTCTTCTGTCAGTTTAAAGCTGTTCCCTCTTGTCCTATCACACTCCATGCCCCTGTGAAACATCCCTCTCCAACCTTCCTGTACTCCACTTTAGGCACTGGAAAGGACCCTAAGGTCTCCCTGGAGCCTTTTCTTCTCCAGGCTGAACAACCCCAACTCTCTCATCCCAGAATGATTCAAAACAAACATCTTTCAGTAAGAAAAGAAGTCATTTTTAGTTCAAAAATCACTGTTAGAAAACCAATCACAGTGCTGAGCTATTCAACCCAAACAGGACATCAGTTGTCAAGTACCTCACATGTGTTGCAGGAACACCACTCCTAGGTTTGGATATACAAACCTCTATTCCCAGCAATAAGGATGGTTGAGTTAACATCACATAGTGCTTTAAAACAATGTCCAGGCTGATACAAACAATGATCCATGTGGTGCCCAGAACAAACACCTTATGAAACACTGAAGCACCAGCCATGCTAACATTAACTTCTACAGCTAATTTGCACATGCAAGTGATGATTTCCTCTCTGACCTCACATTTATGAACACTTCCAAAGCTGATTATTTTGCTCAGCTCTCATACCTGCCCCAAAAGGGTTAACAAAAGCATTAGAGCTTTGTGTAAGAGATGAACACCATGACAATAGACAGTGGTAAGGGGATGGACAAGTGTCTGATAACAGATAACATCCTCACTGCTTACTAAGGCACATCTGAGCTTCCTACAAAGGGGTAAGGAAAGCAACTAAGCAGGTTGTAATTCAGAAAGACAGAACTTCGCTTAATGAGAAATCTTGACTCTGCATTTAATCAAGGTAAGTTAGATGATGAGCTACAGGGCAGTCTAGAGTGGAATATGTGCTGTTAATCATACCTCAAAAATAAGATCTGGGAACTTGCTGCTAAAAAAATAAATCACTCTTCACCAGCAAGTTTATCAGACATTTAATGAAAATAAAGTGCAGGTGTGTGGCTTAAAAATGTGTTACATGAAACATTAAGGTCACATATAGTACTGAAGCATCAACTGTTATTTAGGCCCATAAATTATGATGCAATAAGGGCACATCTTTCAAGGGGTTGTTGAAGGGAACTCTTACATCTGCAAAGTAAAAGTCAGAGAGGTATCTCATAGGCTATGAAACAAACCTCTTTTCCCAAATCCAGGTGAAACAGAGTACCTAGAGAGTCAGCCCAACTATCACCCAACTATTCACTATCAGAAGCACAGGATTCATATTCTGTTTGGAAGTCATTCAGAGCAGGACCTCATGCTAATCTGATTTCAGAGTTGCACTCTTGTTTTGATGGATCTGCTTCTTGCAGTGATTGTCAGCACCCCAGATGCTGTAGGGGAGTAATGATTTTATTTGGTTCCAGTCAGGAGTGAGATTTGTGCCTATCATTCCCCTGACTAGACAGAAATAAATTAACCTATCACAGTACTTGGGAGTACAAAAACAGCTTCTGTAAAGCTGCTGATTCCTCATCTAAACACTGTGTATTGTCTATCCCTCGTGCTGCTGTCAGCCCTGTGCCCCTCTGAGCCCACCCATCACCACCAGTCCCTGCAGCCCTCTCCAACCCACAGCACTGCCAACACTCACCTCTCCATCACTGCCTTGCACACCAGAGCTCCAGTCACAGCCACAAGCACTTGTTGTTCTTAACTCCTTATAAATATTGCTGCTCTGTGGCTGTTCTGCTTTGTTATGTTTTTAAGAGAAATTTGGATTGATCAATAATTCCTGTGGAAAAGCAAGTTATCCTCACACCTCACTGTCTCAGAGCATGGCACATCCACTCATGGCCTCACAGAGGGTCAGGATGCTGCAGGGACTGAGACTGTGAGGAGGGATAGCAGCTCTAACTCTGGAAACATGAATTGCTTTGAAAAACAGAGGCTCTGGAAGACCCACATTTCCAAAATCCCACCTCATTACACTGCTTCCTCTGCCTTAATCCCTGCAGCTGATCAAAACTCCCTTTATCCTCAGTACTCATACAAGCTCTGACTCTGCCAAGGAGCTGTCTTGGTTCTTTCTGCATAACTGAGGACTTAGGCTGTTAATTTAGACTGCAGCACATACATCATCTTCTCTGTAGGGTTTCCCAAGTAAGGGTGACTGTAATTCCCTCTGATGGAACACACATACTGATGTGTAGATGCAGACATAAATACCAAAGGTGCAGCTCAAACCAGTCTCTTGATATAACTGAGGAATCATTTTCTATAACAGCTCTGAGTAAGTCAGGAATAAAACCAACTGTCATAAGAATTAAGTACAACAAATATCCACCAAATTTAGCTGGTTTTCACTATATTATCCCATTAAAACACTGTACTTCATCACAAGCAACACGTAGCAAGGTATCCCTTGTTACTGTCCAGTTATTCTAATCTAGCTTTACTCCATTACATACCCAATTTCTTATCAAAACCTACTCCTAAAGAGAACTCATGAATGAGATAAGCACCTTTTTCATCTAGAAGTCCTTACAGCAGTTCTGTCTCCATGCAGTTGGAGTGACATGGAAATGTTGGAGGATGCACCATCCTGAGCCAGAAGGACAATGACTAAAGCATGAGAAACAGCTTAACAGAGCTCCACTCATTTTATTTTTTTTCCTTCCTCACCACGATTCTCAATGCAGATACCAGATTACACTGCTTAGTCTTCCATGGGTACCTAATGAAGGACCTAACTAAAGTCACTGGTTTGTTGTATAAATATCACAGAGATGGTGCTTTTGGTTATTACTCACTGGGATCACATCTCAAGTGAGGGGGGAAAACCTCTAAATTCCTTTGCCCATTGCCAGAGATATCACAGACCCTTTTCACACATTGATTTTTGGTGTTATTTACTTTACAATAGTAGAAATATTCCTTTGCATGTTCCAGAAATAAGAAAGCTAAACAAGTCATCTATATGAGTGTAAGATAGGATATTGAACTAGATTCCCTGAAGCAGAAGTCACTGGCATAGAGGTAATATTTCAGAGGGCTGGAATTGATTTCTAGCCCAGTCCTTCAGCATCCAGCATTCATGAGAGCTCATATTGGGCGAAAACAAGTCGATACAAGAGGCATGAGAGATTTAAAAGGCTGTGAGGTACAGTAGGATAACAATGGATAATTTACACATGATGCTTAATAAGCAACTGCAGAAAAGCTTCCTTTTTTTTTTTTTTTTGGCCTATGCCCAGAGTAATTTTTTTCTTTTTCTTCACAGTCACATAGTAAAGTTCACAGGGTGGTCTTGGCAAACCTGAGCCACATCAGTAGCTCACACTCTTGCAAACCTTTCTGGGTTTCATGTGAGAGTAGGCTACCCACAGGACAGGTTGTTCCTTCCTGCAAGTGTATCTCCTTAGCCAGCAGCAGCTGAGGAGTACCACAGTGAAAATCCATAAGGTTTGTTTGCCCATCCACACAGCCTGGGTCAGTCTGGCAGCTTCTTCCTCAGGGAGGGCTCTAGGTCCTTCATTTCCAACATTCCCATTTCAGGAACAGACAACTTCCCCCTTGCTCAACTGGCAAAGTTGTTGGGATGATCTGTGCCAAGTTGATGTTTCCTTGAGCTGAACAATGTGGTTTGGGATTAAAGAGCATGTGCTGAAGAGGAACAATACTAGAAGCCTGTTGGATTATTTGGTGTGGTACTCGAGTCTGATTCTGGTTCTGGCTCTCTCTCAGTAAATCTTGCTCAGCAGCAATCCATTCCATTTTATCTCAATCTCTCAGGATTTATAGCCAAGGAAAATTGCTGAATTTGGCCTTGCTCCAATTTTTCAAAATAATCAAAATGCCCCTTCTCTTATAAAAACCTAAGAGAACTTTTCTGAATAACTCCAGTTAATATTCAGCACTCAGCGATCACTCGATACCAAACACCCAATCTTACATAACAAAACCTTCATTTTACCTCCTCAACTAAGCCTAGATCCTAACAATGCCAAGTATTGTCAGATTAAAATATGAGACAAATTAGTCCTCATTAAGAAAATGCACCTGCAACACAGCCTACCAACTGTGAAAAAGCAACTGTTCCCTGGATTTGCATTGGCATTGTCTTCACCCCTCATTACACAGCCCTGCTGAATTTTGCTGAGCAGTCACTGGCTGCTGGATGTGCAGCAAGAGGTTTCTCTTTGGAACCACAGCAATTTTGCAAAATCATTATTTACTCCAGAAAAAAAAAAGTTAGCAGGACTTGAAAAAGAATCAGCATTTCTTCCCCATTGCCAGACAAAGAAAACTTTATGTCAGAAATCAGGTTAACAACAGTGAATATTTTAAGCTACAAAAATATCTGCTTAGATTTTTGTTTGGGTTTATTTTTGAGGCAGGAGACCCAAAAATACATTAAATATTAGATGAAAGTATGATTACAGTTCAACATAAAGGGCTGTAAAAATAAACAAGTCACAAACTCCAAGCCCTAGTCCTGACTGAAATGTTTTCTAGCAGCTTTCATAAAGACTGATAGAGAGGTGTTTGCTGAATTAAACATTGCTCTGTACAGCATTGATTTCTATCAGTTTCTAAGGGCACAGAGGTACAAATAAAGTAATAAAAATAAAAGTGAAATAGTCTAAGCTTTACTTCTCTTTTAAATTGTGCAGTAAGCAAAAAAAGGATATTAGACCATTTTAACATGTCCTACTACATCATCTAGATGGTATTAAGTTACCTGTGATACATTTAAACTAGCTCAAAGAGGTGTTGTGTTTGGTTTATTCATTGCATTTTGTATACATGGGGAGCAGTAAATTTTAACTACTGATTCAAGAAACATAGGATCAGGATGAGACCTAGAAGCACAGATTTCTGACAACACATAGGAGATAAGCTACAAAAGCTCTACCAGCTGTGTGGCACAATTCCTTTGCCACAGCTTTTCACATGGGGAAAAATAAACATAATTTTATCTGAGAGGAGCCTCATCCCATTACATAAAGCTCTGTCACACTGACCTACATGTTGCATGTGTAGTTTGAAGCACAGGAGCAGTTCCACAGACTTCAGTGAGGGCAGAAATTACAAAGCTTTGACTTGGCTGTTCATTGCTTCTGCATCATGTGTTGATAAGGTACTGCAGTTTTCCACTTCTATTTAATTCAGAAGTTTCAAACCACAGTTTTTGTACACTTCTTCCCACCCCAGCAATGATTTTCAACATTTGCTTATTGTTGAAACACCAAGTTCATCTGCTGGAGGGGCTTGCAAATAAGACATCTCATTACTCTGAGTTTGCACAATTTCAGCACAACAAAAAAATCTGATTATTTGTGAAGAAATGTTCACAGATATTTGAAACTCCAACAAGAACTTGCAGTCAGGACTGAAGTTCTGCAGCCTTGCAGAGGACTCACTTCAGAACAGGTGAGAGAAATGAGAACAAGTAAATGGAGGCTCAGCTCTGTGACCACTACTCCAGGTCAAGGAACTGGCACCAAAGTCCTGCAGATGGACAGCTTGGCATAGCTGTCTTCGAGCACTGCCATTCTATCTTGGCCAAAAAAACAGCCAAAACCAGCAGCTTTCAGCCAAATTCACACAGAGAGTGCTGTGCAGTTATACTAATCCTTCACAAGAGGCTCATTGCTGAAATCAGAGCCATCCCACCTAGCATGTCAACCAAATCAAAGTCACTCAGCTTTGGCTTTGCCCATCTTCTGTATAACTGGCATCAGGCTGCCAGCCAGTGATTTTGGCATAGACCCTCATGGCTTGTAAGCATCACTGCCACATTCTCTGTTGGCTGCCCACCACAAGGTCTGCTGCAATGCTCAGCTTCATATAACTTCTGAAGACACTGCTGGATCTAAACCTTCTAATACTGTCTAAGGTCTCATCTTGGGATCGAGTGAAGACCTTCCAAAAGTTCAGTTTAGCGAGAACAGGTTTCAGTTTTACATAAGAATGACTGCAGCAAGTCAGGGAAGGATTCATGGAGATCCTTCTCTATCAGCTGCCACTAACAGACAGAGGAAGATGCAAAATGTACAAAGTGTGTGCAGTGATATTTCTGTTTGTCACTACCCACTGTCCAGGAACACCAGACTCAACCTCTCTGCACCTTAGAGCCCACCAGGAGTTTTTGTTCTGTGCTTTCTACACCTCAGTAGAGACATGAAATTGGCTTTTGGGCAGACTGTTAAGCACCTGTGTTCACCTGCAGGCACACACAGAGCTATGTGCATCTTCAACAGACATCACAGAGCCTTCACTGGCTGCCACAGCAACAAAGGTAATGCCTCACAGACCTCACTTGATCCCTTTGTGTGCATTTTCCCCTGCAACTTAAAACATACCCAAACCAAAAGATTTAAAACTCATGGATCATTGTCTGGAAGTTGGGTGGGAGTATGGAAGTCATTGCTCTTGAATTTAAACCTACTCAAATCCTGTTTGACCATCCATCAGCTGAATGCTTAAATTATATATCATCCAAGACAGACAAAGGAAAATTCTTATGCAATTCTCCATCAAGAAGTGCTGTATCTTCTGTAGTCTTTAGATATATTATTCATGTACATCTCATACAGAAGAGTCACAAAGATGATATACCAGGCATGAAAAATATATCACTGGTATGGTACATCTGTGCTGGAATCATTGTGAATTGCTTTTCTTTCAGCACAAGATACTATGTAGAGACATTTTACTCCTCTATGGCTGTATTGAGGCATTACATTCACATCACCTAAACCTGCACAGGAGTGCTGTTGTCCCATGTTAGTACATCCCAAAGATCTTCCAGCCAATCTGCAGCATATAGTTTGGAAAAACTTCAGTCATGAACTAAAACTTTCAAGAGACCACTTCACTTGATAGTTTCAGTGTTTAATTGTCTTTATTACCATAAAGGTATTCTCACACATGATCAACCATTTTAGAAGCCTGTGCAGAAAGAAGAGAAGCCAACACATTTTTTCCAACAGAAATGCACTTTCGGATGAGATGCATATGGATTTTTATGTTTCCACAAGGCTGTAATTCTTGCCATGGTCTGTGCTTGCATTGCCCTTCCTCCACCTGCAATCACCACAAAATTTGCAGCACACTCCTCTGTGGAACAAGTATTTGCAAAATCAGGTGCCACCATGAATCTTAACAGCTTGCACTTCCAGCATGAGGTGAACTATCTTGGTATATTCTACAAAGAAGTACAGATTAGTCCATCCCTGAGAAAGAGGAGCATGACACATGCTCTGCTGTGCTTCAGCCAATTTGCTGTGCCACCTGCTTGGACAAGGCCATGTACTAGTTCTACAGTGGTGTTACTTATGTCACTTCAGGACCTACCTGAATCCCTTCAGAGGTGGCATCAGAGTATGACTATCTGGCTGAGCTGTATAATCTTAAAATTCCAATAGTGAAAATAATCTACCTAAGAATGAAGTAATCTCTGTTTCCTTGGCAGTCTAAAATTCAAGGCTGGATGTTTCTCTAAAATGGTATGTCAGAGCCCAAATGGAAGTTATTGGCTTAATGGAGAGACTGATGGGCAATCAATGTGGTGTGTTGCACAGGAAGTCAGACTAAGATCAACAGTTCTTTCTACTCTTCAGGATGTAAGTCTCAATTGGAGCTGTTAGGACCTCACCATTATCCCCCAGGAACAGAGAGGCTGTAGACAGCACATGCAATCTGGGCTAAGACCACTGCAGTCAAAAGCTTATTTTTAACTTCCCCAAACCAATCAGTGAAGAAAAACTAACAGCAGAAGTCACACTTATGTAGTTGTGTCTGCCAAGATGAAGGTCCTGTAAAGGCTACCAGGGAGCAAAAGGGTAAGTGAGACATTCAGAGACAGCAACAAAGATGTAAACAGGTAAATACTCACAGACCTCTGAACTGACACAAAAAGAGGTCTATACAAGTTCCTTACAAAAATAAAAAATAAAGAAAAAAATCAATTGAACCATCAAGAAAATTACATTAGAGGTCAGCCAAGTATCTTAGCACAAGAGAAATCCACAGCTAATGGAGGGTAAGTGCTGTGATGTTATGTCTCTAAGGACATTGATTGTTCAGAGAAGCCTGATTTGTGTCCAAGAGCCTGAGGAGCTGTGGAAGCAGTAAAACACACACTACAGCTAAGTACCTGCTGATGGGCAGGTAGACACATCTCACTCTGCACATTCTCTTCCCCAAGTGCTGTGCTGACAACCTCATCTTAATAACTCTGCTCAGTTTGGCAGCACCTCTGGCAAGGAGCCCAGCAAAAAGTGGAGGAGAACTGGGAAGAAACGTTAATGTAACTTAAAAACAGAACTGTAAAGCCATTCATCTCATCCTCCCAACTGCCATGGTGACCTTCTGCATGTGCACAGCTTGAATGTTTCCATTCCCTACTGGAAAACCTTGGAGAAAAACTGTTCTTTTGCAAAAATTCAAGTGTCTGCTGTAGTTCATTTATTCTGGAACTAATGGCCATTTTTTCTGGTTGTTTTCCTTGTCCAAGATCCATATGAAACTTTGTGCAATTCCACCTTTCTAGAACACCTTTAGATGCCACAAATTGAATAATTGCATTGCATGACTCATGATCCCACAGAATTTGATTCTCAGGACCAAAATGATTCTGTAAAGAACACAAGCCCTTCATTCCCCTGGTGAGATCACAGACCAGCAGGTCACCTTGCATTTTTATTCTTTGTAACTTGAAAAAGTAAAACTAGGAAAAGGAGAGGTGGATAATGTAGATCCTGCTATCTTTCCCAACAAAGTCATCCAAACATCTACAATTCATTCTTCTCTGTACATGAGCAAAGCTCTGCTGACCTTGATGGGAAGGTACAGAGTTAGATTTTCTTGCCTTTTGCACCTTGTGCCTTTTGAGGGACCATCAGTAATAAAGTCATGCATGGCAATCCTGACACAGCCAAAATAACACACAAAGAGTTGATGCAGTTGTGAGAGACCTCCCAAGCTTTCCTGATCAGCTTTTTGCAGCGAGCACAACACTATTTTTCATTTCCAAAAGAATCCACAGTGATAAAATAAAGCTGTAGGTTATAAGAGCTCTGAAGTCACTGTAGAGTCAGGTGATGATATAAGAAATACAACACTGAGATGCTTAATTACATTGGCTTCATTCCTACAGCCTACGCTGCCAAAAGGGGAGTAAATCACCTGAAAGGTACAGAAACACTATTAGGACACAGAACCCACACTCCAGGACTGAAAACCTGCTCTTTCTCTGCCTTACCTCATCATCACTGACATTCCTACAGGCAGGTACAATGTGACTCTGCTGAGGCAAAGTCTCCTCAACACCAGTGTTCATTCCAACGTGGCTGAATATGCTAAATAGCAACTGAGTTATCAATAGCACCACAGTAATTAGCTATAGATCATGTTTTTCCCAATACCTCACTGATGAGAGTACCCTGGGATTCAATAGGAGTTGGAGATTTGATTATCTCAAACAGTTTTGAGAACATCAGTCTTCATTCTGCCTGTTACTGTGATCACAGGAGGGAAGAGACCCTCCCTGACAATGCTGTCCAGGTGTGTTCTACAGTGTTTAATGAACAATTTTGAGATTCTATTCTTGGAAAGGAAAAAAAATTCTTCAAAATCATTCCAGTAATTTGAGATTTTAAACTCTTCTTTCAAAAGTTATTAGGCAATTAAAAGCCTAAATCTAAAAGTCAGTACAATGTAAACACTATTGACTATTTCATCAGTAGGTTGGTAACACCCAAGGGTGGATTTGGAATACAATGAAGTTTAGCTTCATACTTAGACTGAAAATATTTAGCAAAGAGATCCTCACTCAGTACATTACTGAAACTCACAGAAACAAACTAAGAAACATGGACTTAGGTCATGTGATCAGAAAGGAGATTGTGTAAACCAACAATACTATCCTAAACTAAAAATTGAGTATTCACATGAGCTCTTGTGTCACTTGCACACGAACTGCTCCAGTTCTCAGCAGAGACTGCTTATAGCAATAGATGCTTTTAGCACATTCCAAGCTCCAATTTGCAGGAGTAATTGCAGGACAGTAAATTGATAGCAAAGAATAAATTAAGGAAAACATACTACTACTAAGTCTCTTGCAGAGCAAAGCTCTCTCCAGCACTGAATAACAACAGCAAGGACTGTTCTCTCAGGTGCCTACAGGCTGCATTTCTGTGACATTGTGCACTGAGCAGTGCTGTGGGTGGCAGAGCAGACCCTCAACACCTGCAAATGCCACACAAAGTGTGGATGAAAGAAAACATTACCAAGAACCACATTTCTAACACCAGATTCAACCATTTCAGTTAGGGTTTGATTAAGGATTTGTCCCTAACCATGAGGAGTTGAACATCATGTTTTGTTCTCACCTCTATCTGATCTCAGGGATTAATTAACAGAACCATCATCAGAGTGTGAAGCCCTGAAAGAGCAGCAAGTGCAGCAGCAGGAAAAAGGACAAGCACAGCCTGTCGGGTACAAACAGTCACACCTGCAGAGCAGAACTGTGTGGGGAGGACACTGTGACCTTTCCTGTAGTAGATTTTATTGTTCTATCTTGTCCAAATTTTTCTATTGCTTCTCTGTAGCTGTTGAGGACTATAATTGACACAGAGATCCAATTCTGTTTTCTTCCAGTTCTTACTCTTTGCATTACTTTAGTGCTCAGGAGCTACTCAGCCTATGGAAGGCTGACAAGGCTTGTGCAGAGAAAGAAAGTTCTGTAGAAAGTTAAGTGGAATAGATCTAGAAACAAAACATTCCTAATTATAAATGAAAACTCAGAGTGTATCATTTGTGTCACACTACTTTTTACACCTCTTGGATACTCTTCCTCACCTAGGATTTTGCAGGTAAAAGCTCTAGAAGACTCACACAGAAATGCTGTCTAGAGGCAGGAGTAACACCATCCACATGCAAAAAAGAAATTGTAGGTAGAAATCTATGTAATAATCATTAAACTAAAACTGAGAAAGCCTCTAAATGAACAAAAAAAAAGTGTTTCAGATTATTAAAAGTTCTTCTTCACAACATCACCACTGCTTTCTTTACAGACTCAGATAGAATTTTCTAGCTAAAATGGCCTCTTGTTTTTGGCCAGAGAAGCACAGTTTGGCTGAGACTGTTCTGCTGAAAGCCTCATGATTTCAGTGGTACAAGTGCTCTCAGAAATGGGATAACCCCTCTGACACAAGTCATATATATGTGTGAGAGATTTTCATTAGTGCAGAGAGACTGACAGAGGATGTGGAATACTCCAGTTGCTAACCACCAGCCAAATGACTGTCCTCTTGTGTCCCACTCAAACACTTTGGGGTTTCTCCCTCCTCAGCCTTGTTGGCTAAAAACGTCTCTGAAATATGAATTGGAACAGGGACTTGATTGGGATCTTTGACTTAATAAGCAAATGTCCTATTTGCTGGGCAAGTTCCTGTTATGCCCTGTCTTCCAGTCTCACTCTTCCAACACTATAAGTCTGAAATCACACCATAATAAGGTGGATTTTTAAAGTTTTGGAGTTTACAGATGTAATATGTTCCTGTTCATTGCAATCTTTAGAGGAGAAGCAAAAGCACTACATTCTCTTTGCTTCCCAATAGGCATCTCCACAGCCAGCTGGGAATTCCACATCCCAACTTCCTCACAAAGCCAATTGCTGGGCTATCAGCCCCTTCCTGGGGACACTCATCCCTGGCCAAGCTGCAGCAGATGCTCCAGAACCTCAGGCACTGCCTGTGTCAGACTTGCCAGGTACATGATTGCCCAGAACAGCATGTGAAACTCTCCCCAGGTTTCTAACCCATTACAATAATTCAAACTGGTATTCTCTGGTACATTTTCAATTATTATAGCTCCAACTGGATGCAGAATATTACTTGCTCTGGTAATTCACAACCCAAGTGTAGCAATTATGTAATTTGAAAGTAAGTGTGAGGGGGAAAAAATCAACTATTCACACACCAGTTCACTCCAGCTTGCAGCGAGCAGGTGGGGGTTTGGTTTTAATATATGTTTCCACTTATCTTCAACCTCTTCAGGCAGTTCTTAAAGGCAAACAGTTTATTAGTTTATTTTTCTAAGACCCTCAAACAGTTTCAGTGCTTAAGGTGGAGCTGAAATGTTTAGGAGAGCCAGTGTCCAATTTGGATGACAGAATTCCATGCAGAATACAGAGCTACATAATTACACATCCCCCATCAAAAAGGGCCTTATAAAAAGTTAACAATATGAAACTATCCAGATGTAAAGGCAAATATTAACCCCCAAAGAACACTAGCAGTTAGCCAATATCCCCACACAGCTCCCCATGATTAGGCAGCTCTTAACAGACATAACCATACTCAGCTCTGAAATTCTGATGCTCTTCTGCCAATTCAGACTTGTGCACAAGCTTCAACTCATTGCTGCTTGGCAAAGCCTTGAAACATTAAGCAGACCTCGATGTTGCTTGTTATCCAAGCTGTCCTAGCACATACTCAATGTTCTGGAATCTCATTCTCAACGTTGTCCCAATTCTGCTGAATTTTTCAGAGTTCAAATCAATTTCTTAAGTCATTTATCATCTATCTACTTTACCTTATTGCTGTTAAGAGATACAGTATATTGTGCAGCATGCAACCCTGACCAAATGCCCAGTAATGCCATGCATCAAAAGCTTTCTAAACCCTAAAAGATCCAGAACAATCCACATTACTGTATCTATGAACCTTTGAAAAAACAGTTTGAACTTCATTAGAAAAGCACCAATGCAATTTTGGCTATAAATTGGCTCTGAATTCCTTCCCTCCTTCTGAACATCTCCCAGCAAAAGATTTAAGGAACTCCACACTCAGTTTTTCTAGAGAGTTTGACCTCTCAAGGAGGCACCAAATCATCCAGTTAGCATTGAGAATGTCAATGTTGCAGTAGGATGTGGCTGCTGGATATTAAAAAAAGTGAATGTATGTTGTTCTGTATCCAAAATGACAGTGGATTTTTCATTATTTTATATGCAGGGAAATAAGTGTCATCCATTGTTTACTTCAAAAAAAACCAAACACTTTTTGACTTTGGAATGGGTGAAATCCCACAGCATTTTCTTTTGACTTAAGTTATTGCTCTTTAAAAGGAAATTCAATACAAGCACAGATACCTAATTACTTGTGAATCAGTCCTATATAAATATTAGACCATAAATTAGACTGCTTGAAAGTAATTCCTCTGCTTCCTGAGACCTACTGAAAAATAAATTATAATAAAATACCACTGTGCCACAGCATAAAAGCCTTCATATTTTACCAGAGCTGAGATAATGAAAGATTCAGATGCTTTAAATTCTCCTCAAGATTCAAAATCTTGGGAAATCCATATATAGACTCACACACAAACTCCTTAATGCCCTGGTAACAGTCAGGCTGCTCTCAGAGCACTGTTTAACCAAGCTCAGTTGGTATCCACCAGCTCCTAGCAGAAGACAGACCCTTCCTCCCCAACTGCTACTCTTTTCAGGTAGGTCCTAACTTTAGATCTCAGTTCTGATGGGTTCTAAGCTGGTGACAATAGATCCAGGCCTTTGTTGTTTGAGATGTGTCACTGCTGAAGCAGCAGAGACAGATGGAACAAGCTGCATCACGAGAGCAGCAATGAGCTGCAGTCTCCAGAGGGAAATGGAGCTCCAGACAGGCACATATGGAGCAGGAGACTTCAAGTACCATTTGCTCCACAGCATGAATCTGTCTTGTAATGGATCTGAGCAGAACTGACACTTGGCATCAAACCCTTCTCCACAGCCCTGGGTGTCCTCTCTCACAAGTGCCATAAATCTCTAGTAAGGCAAAGAACATACTTAGTAAGTAATTGATCTCTAGTAAGGCAAAGAACATACTTAATAAGTAATCAGGATTTTCAGGTTGGCCACGAGCAAACTCTGCAGTGTGTTAAGGACTGACCAGGTGGATTTGCCCTAGTGACAGCTGGAGCAAAGGTGCCTGTGTACCTCAGCACAAGATTCTGCAACAAAGAACCTACTTCAGGCCTGGGTGAGCTCTGCAATGCCATCAGTCCAAACCATGCTCTGTGCCTTTACCACACCACTACCAATGGCACCAAAACAACTGGTTTCACTCCATTTTAAATCACGTACACACAACACACAAGTTTTCCTTCTTTCTTTCTTACCTGTAATCAAACAACTGGTTTCACTCCATTTTAAATCATGTATACACAACACACAACTTTTCTTTCTTTCTTTCTTACCTGTAATCATTACTTCACAGATAAATCTATCACATGTAGCTAAACCAAATGATGACCAAGCTCTGATACTGCTGAGAGGTTTTGGTGCAGAGATATGACTTTCTAACTAAACCTCCCTCAGGGATAGCTTCTCTAGCACTCATGACATCCAACTGGTGGCAAGATACAAGTCTAGTTACTACTGAACATGTAAATCCAGTATTCATCCTGCATTCCCCTGTCAGAACTGAGTAAAACTGGACATTGAATCAGTGTCAAGAGTTACAGATCACCACAAATCAGTGTGTAGGATTTTTCCCCTCATCATCCAGGTACAGCTGAACTCATCTCAAATGCAGCTCCTTTAGCTAACATGAGAAAATCCTGATCAAAGCTTAAATCAAGATTCCTATCATACCCTTCAAGACCTCTCCATAAATGAATATAAGCTGTGATCATCTTTATTTCATTCTACCTGAAACTGCATATTTAAGTTATACCAATCCTGAATTTGATCTAACAGTGTCCTGTTAGGAGAACTAAAGGTTGAGAAGGTGTTTAAACACATCCCTCACAGCTCCTCATCGAACCATTGCCAGTTATTCTAATCACAGCTAATGATGTCTGAGATCAGGAGATATGTTTTATCGTGTGCTGTCACCAAGATTAGAAGTGCAGCAACAATTTTATGTTCTTGTTTAGGCTATAGGGCAAAACAACATGCAAAGAAACTGTTTCAAATAGCAGTTTGCATAATGCCCAACTGCAGAGAAAAGCCTATCACACAACAAATATCCAAGGAAACTATTCACTTTGTCCATCTCAGCGAAAATCACCATTTCTAAATTAATTTAAATGTGTTCTGCACAAACAGCCTGGATGCCTCAGCCCAATCAGCTTGTTTTGCTATTATGGACATAACAGCTCAAGTCAGGCACAGCAGCATCTGTGTGCCTGCATTCCAAATGAAATTGGTGTCTTAGAGGAGAGAGAGAAGCTTTATGCATTATGGTGCTTAATCTACACATTCTTGAAAGGAAAACAAACCAGGCTGTGTGGGAATTTCTCTATATTAAAACCCTAAATACTCCTCCTCCCCCTGTCCCCTTTTTTTTTTTTTTTAAGGTCCTGCCACCAGGCTACTTTCAGAAAATTACTTCTGTCTAGCTGAGATGCCCATGCAGATTCCTGAGCAGTGATCACTTTCACTGTGTCAGTCACAACCTGTCATATCACATTGATAGGACAATCTGAAGTGATTGGCACACCCTGATGTGAGCACAACACAGGGGGCAACTCCTCTGACTCTGCTGTGACGAGCTCTGTCATACCCCAACACCTGAGCACATGTTTGTTAATAACCTTCCTTGCTTGAATAGCATCTCAGTATTGGCCTTACAGCACCAGCTCGTACCATGTACAAGTGCTCAGACTACTTAGCTCATGTTTATGTTGAGATTTGAGGACAATCTCACTCATTTCCAGCAAAACCTCTCTCATTAACGAAGCTAAGACATGCAGGTATTGCAGAAACAGGACAGTAGGCTGAACTGGTTTTTTTTTAATTAAGTATATGAACAGTCTAATGAAACCTCAATGAAGATCTCTAGGGGTTACCACCATCCAAGTAATAAAACCACAGTGGTGTTGTTCCTTGCCATGTGCAGTTGGCACATCAGATCCCAGCACACCAGTTAATTTTGATTTACAAGGACACACGTGCTCACTATTGGGAAGGGCCTTGAGCTGCTCTCACTCAATGAATGCAGGTCTGTGAGCTCTACAGACTGTGGCAATGTTCAGATCCCATTCCAAGTGAATTATCACACAGGAGCATTTTTGTCTGTCTTTCCCCACCTTCTCCCATGCTCCATTCACTACAGGTTAACAAAGCTCTGACCCTGGAGGCTCCACCATTCAAGCCTGAAATATCACCAGGCAAAATTTCTGATAAATCCTAGATAAATATAATCCATTTGTGCTAAAGTTACAAGCCACAGCCTCTGTGGTTTATGGATTTTTGAGTAAACTATGGGCAAGTATCAAAGAAACATGGGTTAAAGCTATCCTGAAATTCCACTGCAAGGTAAGACTTGAAGTGTTTTTAGGTAGAAGGCACAGAACTAAACCAGAAGCACCTTTCTGATCCAGCAATTTTGACCAAATTTTAGCTCATATAAAAACCCTCTGCTCAAAAATGGAAGTCTAGGACAGCAGTGATCAAGCAAACATCTGAAGACCCTTTCCACAAAGGCCCATTAACCAGATTAGAGGAGAAAATAACAGACCCTGAGTGGGTAAATTGCTGCTGACAGTTGGAGCATTTCCAATGAAAATGTCTTATAAGCAATAGGGACATCTCCAATGAGGAGGATATTGGAAATCCTGCTCTGAAACAGCTGCTATTTCTCATGTTATCACCCCCTTGGGGACTGATGCCCTTGCACAAAGCAGGTTTTGCAGGAGGAAGCCATGTAGCCAGGGCTGGAGCACTCAGAGCTGCTCAAAGTGCCTCCCAACCTCCTCTCAGATGTGCCCCACTTGGCTTTCCCTAAAGGAAGCTCTGCCAGCCAGGGCTTTGGCATCAACCTGCCACAGCCTGACATCAAACACCCCGTAATGACTGATAATGAGCCTGTAAAGGGCTGAGTTCCTCTATTCCATCCCTCACTGTTGCTTTGTGGAATTTGGATGACAAAAATCACAGCAGCCTTTGGGAAGCAGACAGTATTTTTCCTTCCTCAGGATGTAATCCCTACAAATTCTGATGGGTTCTTACCCCCACCATCCTGTCACCAGCTTTCAAACTGAAGTAGGAAGTTTCCCGTGGCTGCTTGCATAGTTTATATAATGAGTTTTTTCTGATTGAGATAATCTTTTCCCTGCTTTCCTAGTTAGTGGCCTAGGAAAATGTATATTTAGCTTTTCTTACTACAGAGGCACAATAGCATGGAAGACTCAATCCTGTTTCCCTCTCACCCACAGCTTAAATACAATTAACTTTTCATTTGATGCATTCTTCCTGTCTGCACTCATAATGCTCCCCCAGGAAATGAGAGCCAATAAGTCCTCCCCAGGAGGAAAAGAGCAGAGTACTGACCAAATATTGTAGAATGCTGCATTACAGACCTATGGGAAAAAAGTTAATTAAAGACCACTGATATCCTGTGGGAAAATGTTTAATATATTAGCTCTTGCAGCACAGCAATGCAATATAAACAAACCCCTCCTCTTTGGAAACTGTGAATATATCACACATTTGGGGAAAAACCAGCAAAATCCAATGCTGTTTTTATTGGTCATTGGCCACGAATATATCTAAGAAGATACACAAAGAACACAAAGGATATTACAAACATGATCTCTGCTGTAGTCTATATATCACCTGCCTGAATTGGGAAGCACCTTGCGCTGTCGTAAGTTTTATGACTGTAATAACAATTAATAAACATCTCCACATAGTTCCTTATCAGCAATGAGCACAGGAAAAGGCTCAGAGACAAACCCAAACTTCCAAACTCCCAGGGTAGGAGCCCTGGAAGTCAGAACAGTTGTACCCAGAAGCTAATTTCAGAGGATCTCTCTCCCTGCCTGAATCTCCCCAAAGGGATGTACAACAACAATAAACTGCAAGGTATTAATTTGGATGGTCAAAACCCAAATGTTCCAATAGTCACACATTTTATGCCGCAGAGAAGTAGAAGTTCATTGAATTGCTTTCTCATTAGCATTCATTTCCAAAGGATCTCTCCCAGTCTCTAAGGGAATATTAAGCAAGCCTCATGGCTAGGTTAGCTGCTACTTCTGTTATTAACTCCACTGGAGCAGGTGCCAAATTTAAGCACCTGCAACAGGTTTACAGAATTAAACACTTGCATGTGAATGCAAATGGGATGTTTGTTGGAAAAGGAAGTGCATTTTTTTCTGCAACAGGCTCCAAAGAAAGCCCAAGTGCTCAAATCACAGTCTCCACCTCCACTGGCTTTGGTAAGGCACAGGCACACTGGTATCCAGGCTGACCTCCCACTGCCATCAGCAGGAAGAGCTTGTGCTTGCTCTGCTCTGCTGGATCACATGAAAGGAACTCCCTGAACACAGATGTGGCCAGCAGGTCTGATGACACGAGAAAAATTAATTAACCCAAAGCACAGAACAGGAATAACTGCACACAGTTCTGGGGTCCCCAACACAAGGAGGACATGGAACTGTTGGAGTAAGTCCAGAAGAGGCAACATTGCTGATCAGAGTACTGGAGCACCTTCCCTATAAGGACAGGCTGAAGACAGTGGGGGCTGTTCAGCCTGGAGAAGAGAAGGTTGTGTGGAAACCTGAGAGCAACCTGCCAGGAGCTGAAGGGGCTCCAGGGAAGCTGCAGACAGACTCTTGGTTAGGAAATGGAGTGATAGGACAAGGAGAAATGGGTGCAAATTTAAAGAAGGAAATTTAAATTAGATCTTGGGAAAAAGTTTATCCTGTGAGGGTGGTGAGACACTGGCCCAGGTTGCCCAGGGAGGCTGTGGCTGCCCCAACCCTGGCAGTGTTCACAGCCAGGTTGGATGAACCTTCGAGCAACCTGCTCTGGTGAGAGATGTCCCTGCCCACGGGAGGATGTGTTTGGGACTAGCTGATCTTCAAGGTCCATTCCAAGCCCTTATCGTACTATGATAACATGATTTCTAGTGGGATCTGAGACTCTGCCTGGTGGGACAGTGTCCCTTGCTTCCTGCAGAGTCCCAGAGCATCACTGGCCCAGTGAGCTGTGATATACCTGACACTCAGATGCCAACCAGAGAGAAAAAAAGACGACACAATCCAGAGTTGGCAGCACAGCAGTTACCTGCCAGGCTGAGATCTGTGGCTACAGGCAGCTGCTTCTTGCCTTGGGGACAACACACGAGCAGTTCACAGCATTTACATTTCACCTTAGCTTTTCCAGGCAGAAACATTGATGTGGAAGCTGAACTCTGGAGCTGTGTGAGCAGTGTGAGTGAAGAACAAACAGATGGAAAATGGCTACACAGGCACAGTTGAACCACAGGCAGTTTTTAACTGACACTACCATTTTAAGTTCATGTGTAACATGCAGCTTGATCTTGTTCTTACTTAACTAGGACACTGGCACTGAGTCTTGCCATAAAAACTGAGTTATGTGAACAGCTTCCTCCCACCCACTCACACCCAGAGTTGTTTTCACCAATGGATCTCAGCACACTTCATTCCACAGGAGGAAGCAGGATGACATGGCCCATCAGGCTACTGCCAAAGCTGTCACCTGCCTAAATCAAGTCAGAACTATATCCTATAGGTAACATTGCCAGCTCCAATAAAGAACTCAACCCTCTGAATGGGATACTCACGGGACTACCAGCAGCAACACCCAGGTCAGCTCAAAGGAATGTCCTCATTGGTATTTGCTTTGGGACTTTTTTGGGAAGAAAAACCCCTATCCACACACAAACTCATTGCAATCACACATGTTCTTTTGCTGGGGCTTAAAAAAGGACACATCTGCACCAAGGCCACCCACTAATTGAAATAAGAGTCATTTGTCTAGCAGAGTTTCTTGGTGGAACACTCAACAAGAGAGGCACAGCCTCTGTGCTAAAAATAAATGTGTACGCTCACTATATTTAAAGTTTGAACTTTAAGCTTTAACTATCAGCTCCTCTCTGAATAGAGTTATTGTACCTATGATTTATCAGGCAACATATTGCTATTTACTGTTGTAATTACAAACACCTTTTTCCAACACTCCAATAACTGTTTCCTCAAAAATCACCTCACGTGAAAGGAGTAATAAGCGCAAAATGATGTTTCATTAGGACCATTAAAGATTTTTTTATTAGCAGCTCCATCAGGTTTAAGTAGCATCTTTAGTCTGTGCATGTGCATATGTATAATCTGTGTCAGATTTGTCAGGTTTTGATGGATGTTTTCACTCTCCCTGCTATTATTACTCTTATATAGTAATAGTGGCAACAGGGACCTAGTTTATTAAACCTTATGTTGCATCTGCCACAGTGCCCTGGGGCTGGAGTATAGTTATCTATTCCAAGCACTATTCCTTGCAATTACACTTGATTGTTAACTGTATACGTTCAGGATCACTTACGTTTGGCTGTTGCTGTTCTGAGGTTTCCTCCTGATGGGCCATGCTTGAGCTCCCAGACAGTTAATGGGATTAGACAGATCATTAGAACTGGAACACAAAGTAAAAATACATTAATATAGCTAATAGTGGATTAAAATATCAGTGATAGCAGACAACAGTGTGGCTTTGAAATCTTTTGGTTATGTGTTTTAGAGGCAGCAGATTAAAAATGGGATTGGTACTGAGGATAAGATGTGCCAACACCAGCCCAGCCTGGCTGTGGCAGTGCCAGGGCAGCAGGACAGTCACTCTTGGTGACATCCAGCTCCTCAGAGCATTGAAGCTGCACAGACTGCACCTTCCCTCCTCCAGCCCACAAATTATCAAGTATCACAGAAAATCCAGCTGAGATAAAGCCCAAAGTTTTCAGCAACACATCACAATCAAATGAACTTTTGTGGGAACACTCACACTTGATGAGCACTAAATGAACAGGAGGGATGGGATCATGTCAGTCATTCACCTCAAGTGGGAAAGCTCCCAGAGCTAACCAGTGAAGAAGGAATATAGTGACTTTGCTGCTGCATCACTGTTGGAGCATATATACCATAACACCAACCTCTTCTAAGAGAAAACTACTTGGCATGCCCTTGGGACTCAAGGAGTTCAAAACTAGGCTACCAAATATCAGCACAAGGCACAGCTGAATGGTCCTATAAGAAACAAGGCAAGCCAAGAGCACCCACTGCTCCACAGAACAGGTAATTTCAAATGGCAGAGCAAAGGAAACAACCACTAAGGGAAGTCAGCCCATCCAAGAGTGTGAGTGGAGGTTGGGAGATGCTTTGCAGCAGCAAATAGAACACACTCACCCGTCATCAGATGTGGCAGCTTAGCCTGAAAGGGTGAGAATAAAACAGAGCTTTGTGTGAACACCATTACTCTGGAACACTGTTTCATTCATTTGCAGCAAAGTTCCTGCAAGCCAAACAGCAAAAACAGCAAAGAGAGAAAGGAAATGACAGTATTTGCTTTCATCACCTCAGAAAGCTCTTTGCCATGAGCCAGGTAAGCTCAGACCTCAGGTACAGCAAAGCAGCAGCAGCTGCCACTGTCAAACTGTTTTGTCAAGTTAAGCTTAAGGGTTGATTGATGCACTTTTAACATCAAACAACATTAATCTTGGAAGCTTTGAGCTGCAGACATCAGTCATCAGTTAAAAACTTTTCAAATCAAGCAGTGTGAGGTTAATGAATGTGGAAGTTTGCTGAGATGTCTTTGTGCAATTATTGTTCTGCAACAGTTAGGAAGTTTGCATTGTTTGCTCAGAGAGACAATTGCTAACCAATAATGAATCAAGGTCTCTCATGGACAAATTGTTAATCTTGAATAGATTGTATTTAGATGTATTTATTGACAGCTTCCTGAAGAGATTTGCCTTAATAAACAGTAAGTTTTTGCACATTGAACACAAAGTTTGAGCTGCTTCACATACAGAAAAAAAAGGCACTTTGTAGCAGTATCAGAAGGATCACAGTGGCCTCCTAAAAAACCCAGAATAATTAAATAATTAAAGTCATACCAGCAGACAAGCAAAGATGGGCTAAAAAATATCAAGAGACTGAACGCATAAATCATGATTACAACCCATATAATCTTTGACCTACACACAAGCTACAAGGTTCAAAGGTGGCATTGCATTATGTATTTATTGCCTGCCTAAGCCATTATTCACCAGCCTTCATTTTAAGAGGTAGGTATGATGGGAGTCCTGTTCAGGGAAGAATACACCATAAAATCTTCCCTATAAAGGATGGTACAGCAAATTTATCTTGTGCTACCTCCTTCTCAATTTATGGCATGGCAGTTTTCTACCAAGTGAAGGTTTGCAATGCAATGCAAAAACAGGACCAAGTGGAGCTGTTCCCAGAGGCCTTTGCCTTCAGCACTGCCCTCAGCTCTGCTCAGTACACAGACAAGTGGAAAAAGGCATGTTCTGCCCTGAGGGTGGCAGGGACAGGAGCAACACAGCACAGAGCTAGGCCAGTGCCAGTGAGATACCACAACTGCCTTCTGCAGTGATTCCCACAGGGCTGAAGGAGCCAGTTGGCCTCTTTGGACAGCAGGATCAGGTTGCCCAATGCTCCCATTAGCACCTGCTTGGGATGTCAGAGCAAACAGCTCAAACCTCAGCCAAGCTTTCAGCCACAAGCTCTGCACTGCCTTGTCCCTTTCCACAGGATAATCAGAGTTGGAAGGGACAGCTGAGGGTCAGCTAGTGCCACTCCTGGCCCTGCACAGGACATCCCTGACAATCACACCATGTGCCTGAGAGCATTGGCCAAACACCCTGAGCTCTGTCAGGCTCAGGGCTGTGTTTCTGACAGTACCCATATTTCAGCAAACAGGGACTCCAGCGAGGCTAAAGTTCCCTCTGTGTTGACAGGGAATCCATGGGTAGTGTAGTGATTTTGACAGCTCTGTGCTGGTGTTGCCAAAAAAATGGATGCTAACCACTCCTTTGCCAATATTCAGCTCTTCCCAGTAACACAAGAAAACTGTACCAGAGATCTTAATACAAAATGTTCACAAAGAATGTAAAAATACAGAGTTGTGTGTGAATGTGCACTCAGTTTGTTCTGTATTCAGCTCCCACAGAGGAAGCAATTCCTGTACAAACCAGTTTTGCTGCCTGGTTTCTGGCACAGTTATCCAACATACCCTCAGGCTTTTATTTGTAGTATTTACATTTTTTACCAACTTATCAAGAGAAAATCCAATTGTTCCTAATGACAGTCACACTGTGCCTCTCCCATTCTCATATACAGGGAAGTGTTCATTATCCATTTGTAGTAATTAAGGCACTGATGTTATATGGATCCATAAAGACAACGTCATTAAGCAAACAAAGGCACTTTTCCCCCCTCAACTTATGGCTGCAGAAATATTTAAAAATAAAAGCTCTGCTACAACACAGCAGAGTCTGAAGAGCAAAACTATATTGGCTAATCTCAAGTATTAGAATTGGAAAAGAAATAAAACAAGTCTGTAAACTAATTATTTTTCCAGCATTAGCTAAGGAGCAAAGAAAGTGAAATAATCAGCTAGCAAAAGCCAGAGAGAAGGTGTTTGACAATGGCTGTCTCTGTATTTGAGCTTTCCTTGTAAAATGGTTAAGCAAACTGCTTAGCAAGTTATCAGAGTAAGGCAGAAAACCAGGAGAGGAATTAAGCACATATTAAGCATAATTAAACCCACTGCAGCCCAAGAGACCAACTGAAAGCCAATGTAGATGTGTCTGAATTGACTATCAAGTCAGGACCTAAAACCCCCACAAACAGGACACACATCTCAGCCTCAACACATCTGTCAGTACTTGAGAGGACCAACAGGATCCCAGCACATCATCATCATCACCACGAGATCCTTGCAGAGGCCAAGTGAAATCCAAAAGCCAATGAAGTCCAGGGGAACACTCACATTAAACTTAGAGTTTATTCTATATTTTGATTCTCTGAGGCAGCTCCACACAATCACAGCACTTCATGCAAACATCAGCTTTATTTCACTACTCCTCACTCCTGTGGAGGAGCCACAGCCCTCCAGCACTCTCCAGAACACAGCTCTTCCCTTCTGGAAATGCTATCTTTGCTCCACATCCCATCTTGCTATATTTCCTCTCTTGGCAATGCTACAGTTATCCACTGCAACACATGTTAAATTAGGACTGGAATACTTCACAAGTATTTTCTTCCCCAGCCATGCAGTAAAACAAACCCTGTTCCTCTGCAAACCCCTGCTGTAAGTGCACATACAATTCCAAACACAATGGCCACAGTCATTTTTTTTTTCCTTGCAGAGCTGGAGAAAGTGGGAGTTCACATCTTCTCATGGCACTGAGTTTGAATGAAGTGTTTGAAAAAGGTGTCTCGCTGGAGCTGCACAAAGACTTTGTAGAGGTGACCAAATCCCTACAAGTTTGGATTTCAGTGCAAGATGTAAAACTTGGACTGTGTTTTCTGGAGTCTGCAAATCTTCTCAGCAGATTTGAGCTTTAGCTCAAACAGATCTGGACTGATTTATATTTTGTTTGAAATGATGCCCAAAACTATGATTAAATAAGGTTTTCACCAAACCCCTCAATTCAACTCAGTGGAGTGGTCTCATTTTTCCTGCAAGATGAGCCCTAAGGCATTGACTCTACAAAAGGAGGAAAGAGCTTCTCCACAGCATGTCAAGCTGACCAAAAAGAGGATCCAAAGACAATGAAGGATAACACAGCACTCAGCCCAAGTGTCAGGAAATGACACAGTAAAACAGCTTTGCATACACTTCTCCTGATTAATATCCCAGTTGAAGAGCAGCTCACACTTCATCCCTTGGATTTGAGCAAAACACAGTTGGAGAAAGAGGTCTGGTATTGAGGAAGGCAGTTTCACAGCAACATTCCTATTTTATTTTCCCCTTTGATAACTGAGGGAGCAGCACACAGAAAACCAGGTGTCAGCTGGAACCAGTCAATGGAGCAGTGAAGTGAGCACTAACCTAAACCAGAAGAGAACTGTTGGGCTTTCCCCCTATTACCGAGGTGAGATTGCATCTTATAAATGTCTCCCAAGCCCTCAGTTAGTGCCACAGTTAATCAAACCTTAAGGAAAAGGAATATTGCAGTTTCCATCTGAGGAGCCCAAACAATCTGGGACCCTCCAGGCTGAAAGAGGCAGAGTAGGCACCAACATCTCCTGTGCAGATTTTACCTTAGCAGCTTTGTAATAGCTCATCTGTTAACCTCCCCTGCAGCCTAAGGGGTACACTGACAGAAACAGAAGTGCCATCCTGCTTCCATGGTAGGTTTTGGTGTGTAAGTTACAGACAAACACATGTCAAAGCCTTCCAGTACATCCCCCTACAGAGTTTAAGACCAGCCAGTGACCTTTAGGGGGATGGCATACACAACTGAGCTTTTGGGGCTCCCTCTAAACATTAGAAAGAGAATTCTTTAGGAGGAAAGGGACTGTATGTTTAGAGCTTTCTTCTTTCATATTATGCTTCATAATATGTCGCCCAAAGTCATTGCTGGTGTTGGTTTTCTTAAAAGTCAGATCTGTTTAGCAGTTGAATGTCATAATTCAGAAGGTGAATTGCTAATTATCAATTTACAAGAAATTTTACTTCTATGAAAAGGCTATTTGCAGATATACATTAGATACAGTTTGCATTTAGAACTGCAGGAAAAGTTATACATTAATGTTCTTTTACAAAATTGGATTTGATATTATCAATATGCAGGGGGAAAAGAGCCAAACTCAGTCTCTGCAATATCTAAAGTAACAAGTTATTCAATTCTGACTGAAAATACAGTTGCAAAACATAATTACTGCATTTCAGCTTCCCATTTTAAAGCCCTGTGTTGTCTTTGCAGCAGAACCACTTCTGCACAAAGTTTGTGTTCCTCTGCCCACAATGCAAAGGCTAAACATGGAAAGGGCACACACTGGGAACTAAGCATCCAAGTAAGTCATTTTCTGGGTAGGAAGGTGGTTTGGGGCTAAAATCACCTCTAACTGCATCTCAGCTTCAATACTAGAAGTGCAATTCCAGACAAGAATTTCTGCAGTGCTCAGAATCAAAATTTGCTCCTCAAAGAACTCATCTCCACAGGTGAGCAAAGCTTACAGCACCTCAGAGATACCTGTCAGGATCAATGTCATCAAAGATGTTGAGATACATCCACCACAGAAATGAGTATTTAATCTTAATTGCTCTTTGCTTCCTAAAGAACAGCCCAAGGTTCATGTGGAGAAATGTCAATACAGTTCTAATATCCCAGTGGAAGTGCATCTTTTCTAGCCTCCAGCAAGGCATTTAGGGCAAAAATCAGTCTTCTTTCTACCTGCTCCATTTCTCAGTGGGGACATTCCCCTTTGCAAAAGCCCCACGAGTTCACATTTGTGTTCAGAGTATGTTCCCTCCTAGCCATTCTCCATATCCCCCACCTCCCTGACCCCCTGGTCCCTCACAAAAAGGGACATAGGAGCTTCATGTGCCACAGTTTCTTCCTTGACAAACAGGATTTTTGTTTCTTTTAAACTACCCTGCACTTGGATACATTTATCCTGGTCAAGTCACATCTTTATAAATAGGAAAAGAAACACTCTTATTCTTAAACCAGAGTCAAAAATCACACCTGCTTTGCCTCAAATGCTCAGCATGGTATTGCCAGGAACAGCACTTAGGAACATAACCACTCAAATTATTTGCTGTAATGGTGCCTCACTATAGTTCCCAGGAGAATTGGAATTGCTGAATGCTACAGTCTCCATAAGGAAGGAAATGTTAGTGTGGTGCTTACTAGGTTCCTGCTCCCAGGGGAAGAGTTTCCTCCTGTGATAATGCTAAACATAAAACACATTGAATTTTAGGGCTGATGAAAACAAAAGGGGTGTGAATAAATTATTATTTAGATCAAAATGCACAGTCAGGGCACGGACTACATATGTAAGGACATAAAATGTAAGTATGTCACACTTTGTTGCTACAGAAAACTGGGGAAAGGTATTGTCCATCTGTGGTCACACTAATTCTCAAGGCTCACTGCCTGGGCAGGGCATGTAATTATCCAACAGAAAATGAGGTACAACTACTTCAGGCTTAAGCTGTCAGTTGTACACGCAGTGAGAAGACCCACTCAGTTCATGGGGATAATTGGTTTCCCCTTTGCATTTGAAGCCACATTTCCCAATCATAACTCGCACTGTTCCCAAGAGTTTAGAACAAAGGAAACATGCTCCACCAGAAAATGGCTTTAGCTTGGTTTTCAGAGTCACTGCCCCTCCTCTTGCCCGTGATCTCTGCTTCAGCTGGAAATTCTGCAGAGGTAGAGGTGCCAGAGATAATACAGATGTTATCAGGCAATCTGCTTTGGAGACACAAGGTAGTGCCTTTATAATCAGCACAGGCTGCTGCACTGACATGACAAAGGTTTAATGTTACTTTTAATAAAGGTTCTGTTTTCTTATTTTCTAAGAAAACAGTATCAATTTAAAAGGCAGAAATGGAAAAAATGAGTATGACAACTCACAGTCTACAACTGAAATACACCACAAAACTTCCCCTTAATCTGAGAATCACTATTAGGAAAATATACTTCACACAGAAGTTTCTGGAAGGCTGAGGATTAGCATGACAGTTGCATGGATAGAGGTAAAATGCTTTTGACATGTTTCTTTGCTGAACTTGATTCAGCAAAGCATCTCGGCATATGCTCATGAGCTTTGCTGAATCAGAGCCCAGAAGTGACACCCCTTTGACAGCTTCCTTAGAACTGCTCAGAGTCAGCCCTCGAGTGGGGACCTGTCCCCTCCCTCAGCCTCACACTGGTGGAGAGACATATGGCACGATGTACCCCACAGTGCTCTGGGCCTGGTGTCTGACTGCAGGACAGAGCCTCTTTGCAAACAGCACAGGGCAGCAGCTGCACTTGGCTCTTCCCCTGGATTTCTCTACCAACAGTTACTGCTAAACAAGGGTGATGGAGCCACTGTTTGAAAATCCCTAACCACCCTATAAGTAAAAGCTGTCTAGTTCTTTCTGGATGCACCACCACTGATGTGCTGCCCCACTGGATGTTGATGGAACTGGTTAAGAGCAACACCACGTAGCTGTGTAGGGACTGCAAGTGACTTCATTCTCCTCTGTGTGTTATCTCCTGCAAGTATCTGCTGAAAGCATTCACCTGGGGGAACAGACTCGTGGGGATTTGTGCTGTGCCTCAGTATCTGAATTTTTCATTTATAAAATCCCCAATTGAGATGAACATTGCCTAAGAACTCTGTGCTGCTCATGCACACAAACATTCAAACTTTTCCCATCTCTCTCCCTCTCACTTGTCTCCCAACATTCAGGTCTCCCCAGTCGGTCTCTTCCAGGAAGGGAGACAGGTTGGTGTGACAGACACTCTCCTGTGACACCACACTGTGTGCACAGGATGAGGTTCTTCTCTCCAAGCTGCACAGCACCCTCCCTCCCTCTCCCCAGCAGCCTGGAAGGCAGGAGGAGCCAGTTTAGCAGCTGATGTTCATCTCAGTGACATATACTGCTGCCAGCTGCTTTGACCCTGGGCATCCCTCTCCACTAACATCCCTTAACTCTGGATTTGCAATGCCCTGGAGGTATACCAGACAAGGAGCCCTAAAGCAGTGACTGCCTTTGAGCTCTGTGTGAGCTTCCCTCCCTGTCACACCCCAAGCCAGGGATGGCACCAGGTCACTGCTGCTCTGGGCCCTGCCAGGCAAACCCCCTGGTGCTCCCCACCAGGGCCCCACTGAGGCTGCAACCTCTGTGCTCCCCAGCACCTCTCCTTCACAGGCACCATGCTGGGGCTGGAGATTTGCAGTCTAGATGGATTCAGTGTCTGGAAGTCACAGAACCTGGAGTCTGCTTCCTGAAGGGAGTGCCAACAAGGCTGTTGGAAGATGTGCTCCTCAAAAACCCTCTGTGTATTGATCAAGTAGTTAACCATCAAATAACACATTTTACAGTCTAAAGGGGTGATATATAAAGAGATATAAAGAAACTGTAAGAGGAAATAATACCCTGACCTATTGCTTAACACTGGCAAGTCAACACATAATACTTGTTTAAAGCCCTGGCTCACTGTGCTGCTGACAGCAGCTCTTATTGAGTGGCTGCAGCCCTCGTGCTCAGGCTGGAGGCTCATTCCCAACCACTGTCCCTTAATACCTGTGCAGATAGAGCCCTCTTTTTTTCTGCTATCATTTTAATTGAATACTAAAAAATAACAGTTCACTGAATGCAAGATTTACTGTAAGACATAAAGATAAAATGACAATAAAGTCATACACGTAAATTAAGCCAGAAGCTCTGTAATCTAGTCTGCACCAACACTGTATTTCCCCTCATGTCAGTGTCTCATTCTTCACCTTCTTCGAGGTACAACAAGTTACTGTTAGTGGTGAATGTTTATATTCAGTTCTGCAGTGTCAAGGTACTGACAGTTAATGCAAGTCTTGCAAAAAAACATTCCCTTTTTCCCAAGACAAGGCAAATATTTCTTATGTGTCTCCTTTTGAAGGCTTGTGCCTTTTTGGGAATGAGTTTCAGGATTATCTTTACTCTTGTCTCAGCAACTTTTAGCTAAGAAAACTAGAACAAATGAGGACTCTGTAGCCACACACACACACACAAGCTAAAATCAATAGCTTTAATTTTCACATTTAAACCTACAATTTTCATCTGACAGGCTCGGCAGGTTTTAATGCACACAACAATTTACTTTTACTGTTTTAATTGTTTTTAGTCAATCACTTTTATTGCTTCTCTGCATCTGACTAAACAAATTAATAGAGCTATGTTCATAAATGATTACTTTGTGAAATGGCTTGATAGATACATTTGCCAGGTTCACCTTCAATTACTGCCAACATTAGTAATATTTATACCAAAATGTACATTTATTCAGGTTTTATAATTAAGTGAGCAACAGGAGCAGCAATAGCAGGAAAAAAAATAATCTATTTCATGAGCACCATAGTATCAAATTTCAGCTTTCTAAGTCTTCCCCCCAGGCCAAATGAAAACCACCAAGATCTGCCTGCAGAGTTGGCTGAAAAAGCCCTTTCTGGATCACAGGAAGACAATCTACTCCTGACATGACCTTCTGAGTGAGGAAAACACATACAAAGACTATGTAAGTCAATGGTTAATGGCATTGGTACAGGGCATGAGAGAGCTGGACCAAATTCCCTGTTTTGCCCCTTCGACAACAGCAGTGAGAGCCCAGAAAAGGCTTAGATCTCCCTCCCTCCCTGTCCCCACCCAACTCTGCTGCTCGGCCAGGTACAGGATATTAGCTGGGACACAACACATAGCAGAGGAACACGTGGCCAGAATTGGAATATTTACTAATTCACTAAGCAAAAAAAATGATATATTGCCACAAAATTGGAAATACCAAGTCATTCTACCTTAGTGAATGCCCTAAGGATCAGCCCTCACTGACACAGCCTTTCCCACATTATGCACAAAGCTCAGGATCTCAATGAGATCAGGACCTTTCACAATAGTTTCTTCAGCTAAATCACAGCATAGCAATGCAACTCTGCAGTGTGTTCTTCCCCCAGTTAAGGCTCCAGGTGAGTTCAGACCACAGAATATGAATTAATTGCAAGCAGAAGTTGCCTTCAGACACTGTTCCCACATACATCATTGAGGAGGTTTGACCCAACCAGTGCTCCCCAAGCAAACCAGGCACACACCAGCAAAGCTCACATGCAGCACAGACTCACTCAAGTGAGAGATCCCAATTCCCTGAGTAAAACCCAGGGCTAATCTGGTGGATCTTCAGCTCTTCTGTCCAAATTGAGAAGGATGAGGCTCACTTGACCAAAGAGAACACAGATTTCCCACACAGAGCAGAGAAGTTTCCCCAGACACTGACCTACAGTGACCTCCACTCAAGATGCTCAAAACCCTGGACTCCATATCTTCTTTCTAAATTCCTATTTTATAATTTATTTGACAGATAATTTAGTATTTACACACAACAGGCCAATGTTTTTTCCTACCCTGCATCTATTTTATTCCCACTCTTGTGGGATCCCGGGGATTTTGGGAGTCTGTCCACCCCCCTCAATGTTTCTTAAGCCTTGTGAGTGAGTAAATACTTCATCAAAGCTCTCCTTCCCATCTTTCCTGAGAGTGTCCTTTTATCCAAGGAGCCACTAGAGTACTAAACCAGCTGCTGCTTTTGTACAAAAGCTAAAAATGATTCCACACTGGTCAGAACTGCTGACATCAAACTAGTTTTCCCATTTGATATTGCTCCATAACATCACTTGTATCTGATTTAAACCTTCAGTGAACAGGAGCCCTCGGAAATGTCTGGGCCCTCAGCTGTGGGAACCTGATAAACTGCACAGTGTGCTAAAAGGGCTTTTTGCTATTCTTTCAGAAACCTGAATAATATCTCATAAGAAAGAGCCTTGATCTCTGGCTGAGGCTGTTAGGTACTTCATGAATATAAACTGAAGAGATTAATCCTATTGGTCCTTAAGCTACCAAGTCTCTACTGCAACAAGATAATGAAAAGCTTCTACAGCAAAAAAAAAAAAAAAAAAAAAAAGTCTTGCTACAGATGTAAACTGCAAAGAACAAACCTGAAATGAAAAATTATAATTGGGAGTTGTTTCAGTATTTCCATATTCCTTGAATCAGTTCCCTAGCCTAAGTACACATGATTTTTCTTTTAAGTTCCTTGGTATTAAACAGATACTTGATCCACCAGAAGTGTTCACAAAGCTCCCCTCCCTGCAGTGAGCTAACACAGCTGTGCCATAATCCTGTCTTTTCTCCTCAGGCAGGACAGCACTCTCCCAAGTGTCAAACTGAGGACAGCCACCTCACTTGGATGACAAACCCCAGAGCACATCCATTGCTCAGGGCTCTTCAATAAAGAGCTCAGGCTAGGAAAAGGCTAAATCAACAAATCTTCTGTCACAGATTCCCTAAGCTGCTGCTACTCAGGGCAGAGACCAGCAGGAAGAACAGATAAAGCAGAGGTGGAACTGCCTCTCCACCCACAGCCAAATATTTCCTTTTTTATCCAAGCCAGGCTGCTCCCATCACTATATTATAGCAGAAAAAGGTGATCCACAGAACCACAGACACAACCAGGTCTGGGCACATCTGTATTCCCACAGAAAAGGACTAGCAGGACCTTAGCTCTGTGCCCTGTGTGACAGCTTAGCACAGCAGCAGCCTCAGCTCATTTCTCAATCTGCCTTGAGATGGTGACAAGCTGCAAAGAAAGTCACTTCTGTTTCTGCAGACCAACACTGTGGTGTGTTGGCACATAGAACCCTCTGCAGAGCAATTCAAAGAGTGTCCAAGAGTGATCTTGAACAACTCTGTGCAAAACACACATGTCCTGCTGCACTGACTCTGTAAGAGTTTTCACATGGCTCAGCTACAGTAGAGTTCATATTTCAATCAGCTCATGACATCATTTCATAAACACTGGTGAAGAATTAGTAATAGTAATTAGTAATTTTAAAGGCCAAATTTCAAATATGGGCAAGCTACTCATGGATTGACACAGATAACCTGAAACAGCTAATCAGATCAGCTGGAAGCTTTCAGTGACCAGTTATGTGTGTGATGCTCTCTAAGGACTTTTGGGCAAAGGCTGTTGAAACATTGCTCAAGCTCACTTGTGTCCTGAAGACCCTAATGAAGCTCAGGCCTTATTGTGTTAGCCACACCATGCACCTAAAGCCTGTAGGTCCCTGTCAATACAGCCTAAATAAATAGAACAATCAGGAAGTGGGCAAAGAAAGATAAATTAGTTTACCCCAGGTCATATAGCAAGTTTGCATCAGAGCCAAGAAGGACTCTTGATTCCCAGTGTCTTACTGCCAAGACCATCCTTTTTAAAAAAAAAAACACAAGCCTACAGCATTATTATCAAGATTCTGAGTGTCTTCTCAGGAGGAGGAGCTACACCAAGGAACAACCTCACCCATGCATTCACAGTGGGGACAGAAATCAAGACTTAAACTTGCTGAAGCTTATGAGAAGTTCACAGCTTGGCAAGATCCTTCCTTCCATCTCATCTCCCTGAAATGAAAAAGACTCGATATCATGCACCATGACCACCCCACACACACCCCACTGTGCTTTACAGAGATGTTACAGGGTGTATTCCCAGCACATACATAAATATATTAGGAATGCAGCGTTTTCTTCCCTTCGCTGAACCCTCTAGCACAGCAACTCGTATGCATCACACAGTTCACTCCACAGCAGCCAAAAGAGATGAGAAAGAATCACGTCCAGGCTATAAATCATATCAGCCCATTGCAATTAAACACCCTGAAATCCTAAATCCCAGCAAACAGAGTTTGTAACGATACAATTGCTGACTACATCTACCCAATGCTCTGTTGCTGCCCTTCAAACGTGCTTTCCATTTACAAGCTCACAGAAGTGACTTTACTGCCAATTCCTCCATTGATGGCACATTTTATTGACAAAATACAGCTGAGCCACCTAAAGCAATTTCAGCTACAGAATAACCTTTCACACAAGAAGTTAACCAGCTCCTCCATCCATTTGCAGTAGATTTAGATTAGCAAACACCACACAGACACATTCAGATCCTTTGAACAGCCTCGTGCCAGCTGATGGCTAAGGACAGGGTAATGTTAAACAGCATTTCAGGCTTTGAGTTCTGGGAAGCAAAGCTGTCTGTACTCTGAAGAGGTTTGGATTCCCACTCTGCCACCAACTGTTTCATCTCCCTATACCTTTTCTCCCTCATCTCCAGTTTCTCCTTTGCCTTTGTCTTACCCTCCTGCATTACAATTTTCTTGTTACACTTCTCCAACGATTGTCTTAGTTTAAATAATGCTCATTAAAACAACCCCAAAAAAACCTGTCCAGTCTTCCCACAAGCTTAAAAAGCACCAGATGTGTCTGTCTAGAGCACAACCACTGGCACTGGGGTGGCTGCTTACAGCAACCAGCCAGTCAAAGGGAGGCTGTGCAGCCACAAGCTGACAAGTTCCCCATCACATAAATCCTCTCAAAGCAGCAGCCTCCAACATAAAATTATGCCTCTCTTTCAAGCACTGTGGTACAAAACATTTGTTCTGTATTACTTATGGAAGAAATCACAAATCTTGAAACATGCCAAGACTTGGAGCTCCCCTTTAAAGAAACTTGCTAGGAAGAGAAAGTTTTTAAAAGCCACTTTTATTGTCAGGCTTAATTCTGCATTCCTGTCAAGTCTGTCTTCAAGTGAGTTTGCCTGATCAAAGATCTTACGGTTGACCTCTCAGATTCTGCTCATAGATCACTCCAAGTGTTACTCTACTACCAGCTGCTCCTCACATCTGTCCAGGGCTAGCTGTCATGCCCTCTTCAGTTCAGGCTGTGCTAAGTAATTCCAGGGGTGGGTGGGAAAGGGGAGAGACCCTGCAGCAGCCACAGAGTCACACACAGAGCACACAGCACAGTGGGTGATGGAGGGAGATAAATTCACTGACACATCTCTACCAGTGCAAGTCCCAGGCAGAGGCTGCTATGGCAGAACTGCAGGTGAGCATGGTTTGGAATCAAACTGCAAGTTTTCAGGGAAACATTAGACACCCACCAGTGCAAATCCCTCCCCCATGGACACAGCCAAGGCCTTGCATTATCAGATCACACGGGTCAGCTCCACTCTCAGCCCCAGAGCACGCACAGCACAGCACTGCCAGACACCACAGCTCACAGCCTGCCACCAACTGCAGAGACTGATGCAGCTGCAGAGGAGATTTATCCCTGCACAAGGTGCTACATGGAAATTACTTTAGCCAAGGGAGGCTGGCTGGCTTTGCTCAGACTTCTTAATCAACCCCATGCAAAAGAATTAAGCATTCCCCTCCAAGACCTTTTTACTGTGCATAGATCAAACTCAATTTCAAGTTGAAGCTACTTCTGCCCCAGGTGGGGTTTTTTTCCACAGGTCAGTTGGAAAGTCCAAACCTGCTCATTTATTCCTGCAGGCTAGGAAGTGACCAGAGTTAAAAGGAAGAACAAAAGGAAATCAAAGCCAGTTCTAACACCAGACACCATATAGAAACTAAGAAACAAAACATGACTTGGCCTGGCCAGAGAAGCACACAGAGCAAGAGAAGTCCTGGTGCTGACAGGCAGCCTGTACCACCACACCTGATGGCTGGGAGGCTTCATTCTCCTTGCACTGCAGTTTTGGAGAACACAGCTGTATCAGATGGCCTGAAAGAGGTCTAACCTCTCCACCTGCCTTGACCTTTTAGCTCACCTGCACAATATCAATGTTTTTATGCTGTGCTAGTCACAGAGTTCATACATTTTTGTGTATGTGGAGATCACCTAATACTCTTCTTTCCATGCAACCCAGTGGCAACACAACTGTCCTGTGTCAGCCCTAAGAAATCACTACAAAACTGCTTACTAGTGTCTATGGGACAGAGATTCCTCTCTTGAAAGAGGAGCATTATTAGGTGCTGTACTCATTAACAAAAGCTGATCAAAGCCATTAATACTGGTCCCTGAATATGTTGCACTCCACAAACTAAAAGAAGACAGTGGTTTAAGTCCAAACAGCTAATGCTCAATAGGAAGTTCTCTTTTTACTCATTTCAGAAGAAGGCAGGGGGGGGCAGAGCAGAGTCTGGTCAGGAGTTCTGGTCAGTCCAGAATTACTTAGCTCAAACTTGGCAGGAGTAATTTCAGAACTCCTTCACCTTTAGAGGGGAGTACACCCCACACAACTCTTCATTACACAACCTCTGCAGCCCTTCCATTTCCACCAAGGCATCAGGAGCCTGAGGCTAAAAGTCTCCCTTTGTCAGAAGGCACCTGATGCTATGCTCTAAAATTATAAGGCATTTTTACAAAGACACCTCTCACCTTCCAAAAACCACATCTTTAACTTGCTAGGTCAAACCCTCAGCATTTTATTGATGCAAAGACACCTCTCACCTTCCAAAAACCACATCTTTAACTTGCTAGGTCAAACCCACAGCATTTTATTGATACATCAAGTCTCACCAGATCACTCTCCTCCTGCTCAAAACAGATTTCATGTAACTCAAACCAGTAGCTGAGGTTCTACTAGGAGAGTCAAAGCAAAGCCATGAGCCATTACCATCCTCACCTGCAGAGAATCAGCAGAACCCATCAACAGACTCATAGCAGGGAGAGACCCAACCTCATCCCCAGCCTCCTTTTATCCTGCTCCACCCCTCTGGCCTGGGCAGCTGGTATTGCTGCCAGCTGAAACACATCAGATCCCTCCCACTCACCCATGTGGAGGGCTGTTTTCAAAGCCCTCCATTTTTTAGAGGAACTAGTTTTCACTTTCTAGTTTTATTTGCATTACTCTAGAGAACTGACCAGCCTGTTTTGTAAATGCCTGAGGTTTACAGCCAGACACCACAAGAGATACATCAATACACAGTCCTTCTTGTGAAGATTTCCTAAGAAAATGCAAAGATTAGGTTCATGTTTTCCATAAAGTTCCCAAGCTTGAAGTTCATTATATTACTTAAAAACGCTCTAAGAATTTAAGACTCTATGAAGGTGAAATTCCCACTGTAAACATTTTAAATGATCAGGAAGAAAACATTTATGTTGAAAAACTCTTTATTTACCAACACCTTAGCTCCAAAAGGTCACATCTCTCCACACTCACAGATACACAAGACAACTCCTGTGTTTAAAGAACCCTCTGCACGATCACACAGGCAAGACCTGTATTTTCTGTGGGGTATTTCAGCAGAGGCACTGCCAGATCTCTGGGCAGGGGCTCTGCACTTAGCTCTAGTCTTTGCCACACACAGACCCCTTTGAATGCACAGGCTCAAACAAGACAGGCAGGACCTGCAGTCAGAGGCAGATCTGAAGGGAAGAGCCTTTGGTGCAGGGCACACAGCTCCTCCACTGAGCTGCAAGTCAAAGAGAATGCAGAAAGGAATAAATAATCAAAAGAACAGAAGTAGAAAGAAGCTGCTAAGACTCTGAGAGGCACAGATCTATTTTGGTAGTCCTACAGCAGCAGGAAAACAAGACTTTGCTTTTGTTGTTTGAAGTTGATTTTGTTCTAAATTACAGTATTATAGAGCAAGAAGAGCCTCATGATAACAGAAGGTTTTTGTTGTCCAAGTGACTTTAATTTATCCCTTGTACAAGAGAAGAGTCAAAGCTGTATGAGCCCAGAGAAAACCAAAAGCAAGTCTATCCCAGGGATCAGAGTAGTCAGCTTGTCAGGGAAAACATGTCACTATCCTGCTCCCAGGGCTGTTGAGGAATTTACATGGATAACTCCTTGGATACACCATGGAGTGCAGGGACTGTATGGGGATGCCCCAACATCAGAACATCCAACAACCCTGGTGTGGTAACTGCATGGAGAGAGGTCTCTGTGGCAGGGACAGTCACTCCTTGCCCAGTGATGCCAGTGGAAGGCAGGAATCTCTCTGTTTCCCACATAAAGAGCCATTTAGTTGATGGAGAATCTCAGCATTTCCTTAGCCTCTTTACAGGTTGTGGATAAAATGCGACACAGGCCCAGGAGTTCAGGAAAGAGCAACTGAAGTCACTGGGAGTCCTTGTGAGCAAAGGTGAACTGTGGAACACTTGAGAGAAGTGTCCCCAAAGGGAAAGGTTTGGCACTCAGAAATAGGTGTGTTAGGGGAATTAGGATACTTGGGGAAAATAGGGGAATAAAGACAGTTTCTGATGAACATCAGGGAAAAAGCCAAGCCTGAAAAGGAAGTACACTGGAGTTTTGATTCCAAGGGAAGGGCAAATGCACAATTGCACACTGTTCTGCACACCAACTGGGCTGAAACAGCTCAGGGAACTTTAGCCCAAGGAAACAGAAACCTTTCAAAATGTTAAATTGTAAGGGTAGGGAAAAGAGATTAGAGGTAGAAATCAGCTGAGGAAGTCACCTAGTCCACCCCAAACCATAGGGATGGGCTCCCTCACAGGGTGCAAGTGGGGAAGAATGGCTTTGAGAATGAGCTATTCCAGCACATCACTTATCCCTAGCTCAGGGAACTTTAGCCCAAGGAAACAGAAACCTTTCAAAATGTTAAATTGTAAGGGTAGGGAAAAGAGATTAGAGGTAGAAATCAGCTGAGGAAGTCACCTAGTCCACCCCAAACCATAGGGATGGGCTCCCTCACAGGGTGCAAGTGGGGAAGAATGGCTTTGAGAATGAGCTATTCCAGCACATCACTTATCCCTACAGCTAACACGTG
>NW_008666704.1:0-1264 GCF_000695815.1 Acanthisitta chloris | reverse complement strand
CCCTAAGGATGTCTAAATCCATGATTCCTTTTCCTAAGCACAATGAGCAAAGAGAACAGATCATGTTTCTCCTCGATGCAGCACATAGTTCTGAAAAGCTTTCTGTTACTCACACTGATTTCATTGAGATCTCCTTTACTTCCTCATCTTGCTGCACTGGTTTGTGAGGTTTTGGGACTGAGGAGATCACAGCAGGGTTGGAGGCTGGGAAGTGATGCCAGCGTGGAGCTCTGCATCCCTTCTCCTGATTTCCTGACCAGCTGTGCCAGCAGCATGCTCACCATGCAATCCCTGCAGGATCAGTTCTGCTCAAGGGAACAGGAATTCACCCTCCAGCATGTTGTACCCTGCAGATACAATAACAAAGTTGTGGTACTTTCCAGCTTTGGACAGGGAAGAACCAAAAAACTTTTGCAGCTCCCATCTCCCAGGCTCCACAGCCTCTCAGCTCCCTTTTTCCTGCAGTTATGTTTGTCTGTTTTAAAGCTCCATCTCCTGGAGCCACGGAATTAGTACAGAAACGGCCCAACTCACACTGAAATAAGGGTGGAAGTTCAAGAGTTTGCAAAGGTGTGAACTTTAAAAGGGCAAGATTTAAAATTATAAAGATATCCCTGATTTCTTTAATGTGAAATATTATCTCCTGGTCTGGGGTAAGTCAGATTATTTTCTCAGCCCTTACAGCATGGATCTGTGACAGGGTTTGCAGCAGCTCTGTTTGATGTCTCATCACATCCTACAAACCCAGGAGGCTCGGGAATGAGAGGCTGGAAGGTAGTGCTGTGGAAAGGGACCTGGAGGTCCTGGTCGATAGCAAGTGGAATATGAGCCTGCTCCTGGGGAGCTCTGTGCTTTCTCTGCCATGGATGATTTGGGGGAGGAGGTGTGGTGTGAAGCACAGGGTGTGCTTGTTGGGAGGTTTGTGAGTTGCAGCAGTTATGACCAAGACAGACCTGTGTCTGTCTAATGGAGGGGATTGTCCCACTCTGCTCTGTGCTGGGGCAGCCTCACCTGGAATATTGTGTGCAGTTTGGGGTGCCACAATATGAGGAAGATACAGAGCTATTAGTGTCTGAAGGAGGCAGTGAAAGTGGTGAAGAGGGGAAGCCTTAGAGGAGTGGCTGAGGTTATTTGGTGTGTTCAGCCTGGAGGAGTTTGAGGGGAGGTCTCATCACTGGGTACAACTTCCTCACGAGGGGAAGCAGAGAGACAAGCACTGAGCTCTGCTCTCTGGGGCCAGCGAATTAGAAGGGTAAAAGCTACA
>NW_008666703.1:0-4349 GCF_000695815.1 Acanthisitta chloris | reverse complement strand
GAGCCCTGGCAGTACCCCACCAGCCCTCCACTAGTCCCCCCCACTTGGCCTGCGGCAGGGTGCTGGGGGAGCACGAGTGAGGTCAGGCCCTGCTTGTGCCCCCATCCTGCCCCTCTTCCCTCTGGAAGAAATGGTTTGGAGGAGCCAGCTGGATCACAGCTGTTGGCAGTGGTGACATCTGGAGCTGTGTGGTTGGGTCATGGTGCAGAGCTGCTGGTAGCTGTTGAGGATTGTTCTGGCTGGCATGGGGATGGACATGGGCATCCCCAGCTGCCTCTCCCCTCCGCCAGCCCTGGGACTGTGTAGGGTCCTCCCAACTGGCCCTGCTTGCCCTGGCATGAGGATGGGACTTGCTGCTGCCGTGCCCCCCTCCATCCCCAGCAATGCCATTCCGGCCGCACTGCAGCTGGCAGGGCAGGGGGCTGGAAAATGTGAAGAGGAGGAAAAGTTTCTCTGTTGACAAGAAGTGGCTGTTAGTCTTAGTTTGTTCATGGTAAAGCTAGTGCATTGCCTACTGTAAAGAAGCTTTGGTCCTATTTATTTTCAAGTCTATTTATTTTGGGGTAGTTCCCTGCAAAGTCAACTCCCTGCAGCTCCTTGGCTCGGTGGGTGCTGGGGGACTCTGTGGTCCCACAAGCCGTGGGTCCTGGGAGTAGGGTGGGGTGGAGGCTGCGGTGACAAATCCCCTCGGAGAGCGTCGCAAGGTCAGGCGCCCGCCGGGAGCGGGAGCTGCCATCTTCTGCCGTGGCTCCCCTCCTCTCCCAGCTGCAAAGCCCTTCGTCTCGCTGAGAGCTACCCTGTATCCTGGTTGCACTTCTGGAAATTACATACTGTGTCTCCTTTCTGTTGTTTGTTTGTTTGTTCAGCACTATTTCTAGTTCTGAGAAATAAAAGTGATGATGATATCTGTTAACTGTAACCCTCTATGGATTAATGTTTCTTTTTGAAACCAGTAGTTTGTATTGAAGCCCACTCCTGGCTAGTGCCCTGTTTATTTAACGGCTGTGTGGATAATGTGTGAGCATGGGGGCAGGCTAGCTGTCCCGTGACCCCTGGAATAGCTGATGCAGAGACAGCTTTCCTCGCTGCCCAGCGCAGCCTGCTTCTGTGGAGGCTGATAGTCGTGTGCATGCAGCAGTGTCTAGGCAATCAGACCATAGACCTTCATCACATGTTTTTTAAGTAACAAAGAGCATTTTCTATTTATGTGCTGTAAGTAGCATGTGTTCAACCTATTGAATCAGCTGTTAATCTTGTGGATGAAGCAACTTACCCTGGCTCTGAGTTTAATGTTATCTAGAGTAGATGAACCTGGATGCTTGTCACCTGGCTTTATGAAGGGGTTTTTCCCCTCTGTGGGATGTAGAAAAAGCGTGTTCATAGTGTCCTACTAATGGGGGTGTGGAGGTGTCCCACACTGGGGTATCCTCACCCCGGTGGGTGGGAGCAGCTGGGCACAGCCCTGCTGCAGCAGCACAGACCCCCTGGGATCTCTCTGCCTCCTGGGAAGGGACTGTTACGACCGGCAAGGTGGGGATCAGGAGTTTCCTTTCTGCTGCCTGGCGTGGTAGTCGATGTGTCTGTATCCGAGTGTCTTGTTCTCTCCCTCTTCTTTTCCCCAGGACCAGCATTCTGTAAACCTGAGAGTGCTTTGTATTTCTTAGAAAAATGCAGAACCTGTGATACTGAACAGAACGGTGAAAACCCAATATCTGATTAAACTGGTTCCCTGTTGAATGCTGTCAAATGTGCTGTGTCTTGTCACCTCTTCAAACCCACGGGATCTGGCAGAGGTCTGCAGGAACAGGCTCTCTGGTGGCAGTGTTGTGTCTGGGCTCAGTTTTCTCCCAGGGGAAGGACTAGTAACACAACAGCTAGGACCACTGCTAGGCTGTGCTTGCCCTTCACTCAAAGAGTCTGTTCCTATCCTGGGAGCAGATAATACCGTTGTCTGGCTCTTTTCCCCACTATAGGAATGCCACATTGCCTGGTTGTTCTGTTACCAGTGCCAGGAAGTCTCAGCTGCTCCTGGCTGGGTGCAACAGAGGAGGAGTAAGGCTGGACCCAGAACCCTCCACCAGTGCTGGAAGTGCTTTCCACACCCACTCTGTCCCAGGATGGCCTGGGTGAGCTTGCAGGCAAATAGGCAGAGATGGCAAAAGCTGATCCTGAAGGGAAGGGAGGAACCTGGAGATACAGAGTAACAAACCTGGGTGTTTGTTACTCTGACATCTTCTCCTTTGTTGGTTATTCCCAGTTTGCCGTCTTGGTGGCTGCTCTTCAGGCCAGCGTTGCTCCCTGCCTGGGTTTTGGGTAGGAAGGGTTGTGAGAAGAGTGGACAGCTCCCGGTGGGGTCAGGGTTGGGTACTGGGTGGTCTGTGCTGGGCTGTGGAAGGTGGACTGGGGGTGCTGGCCTGGTCTCCACAGGGCACTGTGCTGCTTGCTGCCCTGAAAACATGCTGCCAGTCACAAGGCAGGAGCAGTTGGAGGTGCCCTGGGGCAGAGAGCAAGGACAGGCTTGGCTGCTGCTGAGGAGCACTGCAGCCACCCTGGCTGCTGTGTGGCTCTGTCCAGGATGGTCAGACAATGTGGGTGCTGTGGCTGTGTGCTGGTGGCACATGTGGTGCTCTCAACACTGAGCTCCACCTGGGTGCTGGACTTCCTCTGCAGCCATGTGATGGACCAGCTGGGAAAGCCAGACCAAAGGAAATCCTGTCTGTTGTGCCAAGCACTGCTGAAGCCTTTATTACCTCATGAACTTCTCATCTGAACGTTGTTGTGACCAGAAGGGTTGGAAGTCCTGGTATTTATTAGAAAGCTGGAATGGACATGATCACCTTCAAGCCTGCAGCTCCAGAGACTAATCTTGTGGTTTTTTTGGAGCAGTGTTGCTGGTCCTGGCTCTTAGGAATGCTTCATAGCACCAGAGCAGCTGAACTCATAAAATGTGAAGGACTTAGCTTGGTAGAATCTTCCCAGAGGTGACACAAGCCTGGAAGGATGTCTGTTGTTGTTTCCTTTAAAGGGGGGGGGCTGCAGGATTTTTCCCCTGCCTCCTCTTGGGCACCTGAAGATGAGATTAATGCAGACCCAGAGCTGAAGCTCCCAGCTGAGAGGCTGCTGTACATTTCAGCGTGTGCAGCAGAGTCTCTGCCAGACGTGTCCCTCAGGTCTAGGACTGGCTGTGTTTGGGTGATGAGTCACTGGCCCTTGGAAGTCCCCAGGGCTTGGGTTTCTCCCCAGAGCCTGGCCCTCATGGTTGGCAGCACACATGGGAGCTCATGCAGGGGTGCTCCAGCATCACAGCTCCTGGCAGTCTCAGCTGTGAGGTAAGAGCTCCAGCTGGACTCGCACAGTGAGTCACCCTGCTGCTTTCTCTGAGCTGGGCAGCCAGAGGCTCACTGCCTTCCCCTTTGCCCATGGGAATGCCCCTGATGGTTTACCCGGAGGGGTGGTTACTTATCAGTTTGCCTTGCAGGTGAGTGCCAAGGAGAGCCATGCCCCAAGATGTGGTTGAACACCCCTCTCGTGGAGTGGGGAGAGCCCCTGCCTGCAGTGCTGAGCCCCAGCCTGAGGTGTAACTCTGCCCGTGAGACCAGACAGCCCTTGGTGAGGGCATCGCCTCTGGCCCTCCCAAACCTGCAGTGTCATCCAATGACTAAGGACACAATTGGAGGTCGGTGCTGGGATGTAGCAACTCTCTCCTGGGACCAGAGGTCGTTGGCAGACCCTCCCCAGGCTTGGTGTGGGACCTGCAGGGACGGTGGGATGGTGGTTGAGCTGTCCTGACCCAGCAGCTGCCTGTCCTAAATATAGACCGGGAGCGAGGCTGCAGGTCTGCAGCTTCCCAGAGCAGAGCATTGCTGGTCTCTTCCAGCAGGGTTCTCTTGCTGGATTTAGCTGATGGACCTTTCTTCAGGGAGTAGAATTTGCTTCCCTTCTCCCTGTTTGTGCTCCAAATGCAAAGGCATAAAGCAGCTGCCCGGGGTCCGGGCCCTGGAGGAAGGAGCTGCTTCTTTCCCAGGAGTGCTGAAAAGCCCAGCCGTGCTCCGGCTCTGTGGCTGTCCCCGGCACTGCTGGGTGCTGTCCCCCTGTCCCCTCCTCACGGGCATGCTGTGCATTGGGCTGATCGATGCTGCACTCCGCAGGCACCAGGAGCATGTTGACGCTCCAGGCACAGAAGCGCCGGGCCTAGAGCAGCTCTGGGGCGATGGTGCTGCTTCAGACTCTCCTCCCTGGCTGGCACGCAGCGGGGCAGGGCCGTGGTGTGGGACTGTTCCTTATGGTTTGGGCGAGGCGGCGCTGCCCTGGCTGGGGCACTCAGCCGGCCGGGGAGGGTACCGTGCACC
>NW_008666702.1:464-7325 GCF_000695815.1 Acanthisitta chloris | reverse complement strand
GTTTTTCTCCTGCTCAGTTGCGACAGGGCTGCCCCCCCACCCGCAACTGGGGCGTTTGTGTCCCCAGCATGTCCCAGATTAACCCCAGCGTAGCCCAGCTCAACCCCAGTACTCCCCAGCTAAATTCCTGTATGCCCCAGCTCACTCCCAGCACACCATAGCTCGAACCCAGTATACCCTAGTTCACCTTCAGAACACCCCAGCACAATCCCGATACATCCCAGTTCAACCCCAGCTCCATTCCAGTATGCTCCACCTTCCCCCAACCAGACTCCAGCTCACCCCCAGCACACCCCAGCTCAATCCCAGCTCAACCCCAGTACACTCCATTTAACTCCAGTACTCTCCATTTCAATTCCAGTACACCTCAGCTCCCAACCAGCAGACCCCAACTCATCCCCAGCACTTTCCAGCTCAACTCCAATACACTCCAGTTTAAGTCCAGTAGTTCCTCCCCTAGCAGACCCCAGGTTCTCCGAGCAGACCCCAACTCATTCCCATCACACCGCTCGACCCCAGTATACCCCAGATTGCCTCAGTACATCCCAGCTCAACCCCACTACACCCCAGTTTAACCCCAGTACTCCTCAGCTCCCCCCCAGCACACCCCAACTCAATCCCAGCACATCTCATCTTAACCCCAGTTCAACTCCAGTCCTCCCAGTTCAATTCCGGTATATCCCATCTCCCCTAAGCAAACCCCAGCTCAGTCCCAGTCTCCGGGGGGCCCTGGCATTGCTGACAGTCCTCATTCCTGTTCTGCTGTGGGGGTCTCATTGCCTGACTGGAGTGCAGGACATGTTGGGGGACACTGGGGACAAGGTGGCGATGCCAATACTGGGGGGCGAAGCTGGGAAGACCCCAAGGGCCTGGCTGGCAGATTTATTTTCCACTGGGGACCCAGCATGTCCCAGTTCACAGCCAAACAACGGAGGCAGCTGCGGCTCCGGGCCCCCTGCCAGCACCGCCCGTGCCGCACCGACTGCTGCCAGTGCCGCCCAGACACCAAGTGATGCTGGTGGGAGGCTTCCCTCGCCTTCCTCCTCCTCTTCCTCACAGCTTCCCAGTCTGTCTGGTGAGGCCTGGAGCGTTACTAGTGCTGTGCAACTGGAATCGGGACAGCAGTAGCTTCGTCCTCCGGTAATGGCAAGCTGGCTCTGTGTGTCATCTTCCTGCTGCTTCTGTGGCCATGAGGATGGTGTTTGGGATGCCCAGAGGCTGCACCTGCATGGGGGATCCCTCATGCTGGAGGGGTCCAGCACTGCTGCAAGGGCAGCAGTTCTAACTTGTGGGTTCGGCGCAAAAAAAAAGCTTTTGGAAGCACAGACGTGAGTGCTGGGAGTGGGTGGATGTGCTGGGGTGCCAGGAGGAACATGCAAGGGAAAGCTCCTCCGAGAGCTGCCAGTGGTTTTCCAGGGGTGCTCCATCCAGCTACTGGGGATGAGCTGTTATGGGCATCAGGAATCGGGATATTTAGAGCAATATTGGGGTTTTGCATCTCCCTGTGCTCCCTGTCCCTGCCTGCCTCCCTGCCAAAAGCAGGTTGTTTGCTGCCAAAACCTAGAAAACCCCCCAACAGGGTGAGCCCTTGGGATTTTGGGGTGCTGGGGGAAGGCAGGGAGCAGTGCTTCCCCATGCCAGCATCTCATGGCTTCTGTGCCAGGACTCTGCAGCTGTGGTAGGGTTGGTGCTTGGGGAAGTTTTGCAGATGCCCCCCCCAAAATCTACAGGTGATGGGGGGCTGGCAGTGTGGAAAGGCTTTTGTAAAGAGGGGTGGGTGCATGCAGTTGGGAGTCCCCATCCCTCTGTCTCTGCTGCAGCATCCCTGTGCATTTCTTGGCTCGTCTGTGGTGCTGTGGTGGCCAGGGGTGCCCAGAGGGTGGCCCTGGCAGGATGTGACCCTGCTGCTGGGGATGCGGCCTATGCATTGGGTTGGGATGCCCATTGCACCCCAAGGAGGATGAAGAGGAGGTGGGGCTGGTAAAGGGCTCTCCCCATCCACAGCCAGAGGGGTCATCCCTTCCCCATGAGACTTTCACTTCCCACTTATAGGAAGGCGAAATAGGGACCCACATGGTTTCAGTGCTGGGGGTTGCGCGCTGGGGCTGATTCCCACAGAGGCAAGAGGTGACATGCCCCAAAGGATGACCTGCCAGGGCACCCTCCACCTGCAGCCAGGCTGTCAGCATGGTCCCCCACAGCATCACCAGACCCTGGGAGATAGGGGATGCTCTGGGGGTTGTGTGCACGTGGGGTTCAGTTTTCTGACCTAGTTTGCTGGCAGCTTCCAGAAAGTGTGTCAGGAGCTGAGAGCATCCCAGCAGGGCTTGGTGGGCAGTGACTGTATTGCTGGATGGATTTTTTCTGACTGGATTTGCCCATTTCTGGCTGGATTTGCCTCTTTTCTGGCTGGATTTTCCCCTTTTCTGGCTGTATTTGTGAGGCAGGCAGCAATGCTCCAGGAGGGAGTGCCGAGAGTTTGGGTGTCCTTATTCATTGGTGCCAGGACATGCTTCACCTTCCCAGGTTTCACTTCCAGAGAGAAGGGGAATGCAGGTGCGACCTTGGAGAAATAAGGACCCCCAGGTTTCCTGCCCCCCTGTCCCTGACTCCTCATCCTCCTCCTCATCTCCCACCTTCCGCCTCTATGCACACTACCCACCTCCATGCACAGCTGCCTTGGGGCAGTTCCCATGTCAGGGCACACCCCAGTGCCCCCAGTGCCAGTTGTGGTGTGGGAGCTCTCAGGCCCCCACGCAGAGGGATGAGCACCCTCCGGCTGCTCCACGTGAACCACCTGGAGATGAGAAACCCTGGCAGTGGGAGGAGGCTCCAGAGAACCTCTTCCAACCCTGAATTTTGTCTCTGCAAGCCTGAACTCGATCCCTGCGCCCAAGGGGTTTGAATATTGTTTGCATTTTTTGGGCTGAGAAGATCTTGAAAATGAAAGCGCTTCACCCTCCCAGGTGAGACCATGGGTGCTGCCATACAGATGAGCACCCACCAAGGTGGAGTGTGGAGGGGTTTGGGTGGCAGGGAGTCTGTGGACTACCGGGTGCTGTCCCAGGACCCTTCTGCTTTTGTGTGCTCACTGCTCACTGAGGATTGCGGTTGGGCTCTTTGGGGATGAGGATCTGGTGCTTTCCATTCCCAGACGAGTGCAGCAGTGGCTGTGGAAGCCCTGATGGGTCTGTTCCCTGGGTCCTGTGGGGACCTCGGGGACATCAGGTCCCTGGATCTGGCAGGGACATTAAGGACATTGGCCTCGTCCTGGCTGGACACAGCCACTGCCTGAGGATCTTCCGTCAGGTTAGGCAGAAAGGATACAAATCGCTGTGGTGTGAGGCTGGTTGCCCAACACCACTCGAGCATGGCAGTTGAGGAACCCCTTTCCCACGGGTGGCCATCCCCATTCCCACAGGTTCCTCACTCACCACTTGACTCTGTCCCGTGTGCTCATTGGAACCCTGGTGTGTGACAGCTCACTGCCCTCCTCAGGGACCCGCAGGGGTCCTGGGGTGGTGGGGACACGGCAGCCACCCGCCCACTCAGCCCTTTCTGGCCAGCGGTCAGGGCTCAGCTCATCCTGCTGCCCCAGGACTCCCCGTTGTTGGTGCCCAGTCCCTGCTGTGGTGCTGGTGAGCCCTTGCATCCCAGGGACCACTCTGCCCAGTTCTTCCTTCCTCGCCTGCCAAAGGCCCTGCCCCGTCCTGCCGTCACCCGGGGCTCAAACGGCCCCCAGGATCCGGCTTTCTCCTCTCTGGTGGTGACTGTGGTCGGCGCATCACCGCGCTAAGTCTCTGCAGTTCTGCCGGGGCCGAGGGCGGTTATTGCACCACGTCCCGGGTCAGAACCCTGCTCAGCTTTCCGGAAAGTTCCCATCGCTGAGGTGGCGTTTGAGGAAGTCCTGGGGCGGGTAGAGACCCCTCGGCAAACCGCCGCGCTGGCTGGACCATGGGCACACCAGCCACCTCCTGCTGCTAAACCAAGGGACTGGGCGCTGGTAATTAATGAGCATCTTGATTAATGAACCTATGGGCCTGGGGAAGGGAAATATGGGGTGCAGGCAGGGTTTGCCTGCATTGGAACAGGAATTGCAATGGGAAATTAGAACCATCAAGCGGGTGCCAAATGCCCGACGAGCTCCTATGCTGGATTTTCCTGGCTCATGGCCACTGTGCTGGGTGCCACTGAAAGGACAGGCAGGGAAGAGCTGTGGGGTGGCTATCACTTGGCTACTTGGTGCTTGGGTGCTGTCGCTGGAGCCACCTGGTGAGCTCTGCCACTGACATACTGATAGCCTTGGTCAAACTGCTTGATCCTTGGCACCTCATTAGGGGTAACAATGATTAGCTGGCTGTGGAGGGGTGCAGGCACTGCCTGTGGTCACCTCTGTGGTGACCCCATGGCTTTACTGGAGCCAGTGAAGGGAGCATGCTCACCTGTCACCCCTAACAGAGCCTACACCCTCCCCATAGCTTATATAGCTCATCAATCTAATGAGCCCAGCCCTCATTAGTGCTCCGCATGCAGAATGGGAAACCCATGGCCCCGAGAGCAGCAGTGGGCAAGAGGTGGGCACATCCACACAGCATGGGGGACTCCTACTTGTGCCAGGATGCTTGGCACTGCTGGGGGAAAAGGTGCATCCCAAACCCTCTGTTGAGCTAAGGGCATCTGAAGAAGGCTGGGGGAGCCCCCAGAAAAGCAGCCAGCACCCAAGTTTGGGGGCAGAGGGGCTGGTTGAACCCCTTGGTCCAGATGATGGGGATCAGCCCCAGAAACCCCTAGATCCTCCATCCGCAGCATTGGGAGAGTGAGGGCTATGTGGGTTTGGAATGTGGCTGAGGGGTCTGGCCTCAGCAAGTTTTGGCATCCTAGCTCATCCCCCCAGAGTGCTAGTGCTGCAGTGCTGGGGGTGGTGGCAGCCCTTGCTGGCCCCTAGTCACGCCACTCATCCAGCCTTTAAGTCTCTTACAAAACAGTCCCTGTGGCATTGCCTAATCCCAGGCAGGAATGTGGTGGGTCAGCATGGTGAGGATTTGGGCTCGGCAGAGGCCAGGTCCAGGGTGAGCCCCCAATCCCCAGCAGCTGGCTGGGTTACGGCATCTCCCCGGGTTGATTTTGCTTCTGGAATTTCCTTGTCTTGCTTAGGACAGATGTTAAATGATTAATAACCAGAGGAGGGAACCTGGTGATGGCCTGATGAATGATTTACTTGGTGAGGGCGAAGGGCTGTAGAGCGACAGTGATCTACCAGCCTGGCACACAGGGGACCCCATGGGTCTCCCAGTGGCGTTTTGTCCTCATCCCTGTCCCTGGTGAGCAGCAACGAGGGCCCTTGTCCATCCCGGATGGTGCTGGGACAGAGCCGGTGGTGAGCACCAGTGCAGCTGTCCCCTTCTGATGGGTCTGTCCCACCGCTGTGTCCATGTTCTGGCACAGCATTGGGATGCTGGCACTGTTGGCAGTGGTTGACACTGGTGACTCCTTGGCCCTGGCCAGGAGAGGACATAAGTGGGACCCCCATACTGGTGTCATTGTGTTTCCCTCTGCTCCTCCATGGGGCTTTGCCTCTGCAGGCAGTGTCTGGCTGGGGTTGAGCCTGTCTGTGTTGGCGTCACTGGGATCTGGTAACAGCAATGTCACCCAGCACCATCACTTATCCATTTTCAATAATAGATGAGGGCTTTTTTAGGTGTGGAGATGGTGAGGGGGGGGAGGGAATTTTATGCTGATTAAGGGATTTTTATGCTGATAGTCAGATTGCTGGGACCAGTGGGAAGGTCTTGAGTGCTGCTGGTTTCTCTGGTGCCGCCAGTGAGGAGCCGTGGGGGTCAGCCAGCCCCGGGGTTCCTGTTGCTCCTTCCTTGGACACTTGGCCCTTGCAGACTGAAGCAAAGCCAACCTGTGCCAGGAGGTGCCAGGGAAGTGGCACTGAGGTCAGATCTCTGTGGCAGTGCCAGGATGCCTGTGTCTGGAGGTGTGGGGGTCATTGGCTGCGGGGACCACACAGTGCCATGGGCTCAGCATTGCCTGGTTAGTGCCGGGATAAGGATGAGCCTTGCTTGGCCGCGCACTTTGCACCGAAACCGCAAGCACTGCTGAGGTCTGGGACCTGCCTGAGTCACAGAAAATGTGACTCTGACGGCAGATCAGACCGTCCTATTTACGGCTCCAGGAAACCCTCCAGCTCCTTCTTAGCAGGTCTAAAATAAACCTCCATCAAACCCAAAATAAGATGGTGCCAGGGTCACTGGCAGTGCTGTGTATGCCAGCATGGTTGAAGTCTGCCTCCTGCCTGGAGTGGGGGACTGCCAGGGCCATGATGCTGGTGGGTGGGAAGGGCAGGGCATCCCACTGCTTGGTGAGATAATGTGACCAGCCCCACCAGCAGCTATGGTGCGGGATGGGTGCTCTGCCGCAGGAGCTGGGACCCAAGCGAGCCCCTGTGACCCAAGCTCTGGGTGCCACAAGGGTGCTCGGCCACCTACCTGGGGTCTGGAGGGGTTGGGACACTGAATGACCCCCTTTGTCCCTCCTCCACCCATGCTCTGGGTGCTACAAGGGTACTCTGCTAGGTGAGTGGAGCCCAGGGTGCCATGCCAGAACAATGACAAGGACAGCCAGCATGATGGAGCTGGGAGTGATGCCCGGGCGTGGGCAGCCCAGGAGAGGGGATGGGGGCTCATCTCAGCACCCTACTGCTATGCAAAGGGCTGGCACTGGAGAGGTACAGCCTCCCAGATCTGGCTGTCCATGTCACTCCATCCTGGCTTGCTGCTGTAAACGGGGAACTGCATCATGGGGTCGTGACAGCCCTGGGGGATAGCCAACAGCTCCCCCGCCCCCAAATTTGGT
>NW_008666702.1:0-411 GCF_000695815.1 Acanthisitta chloris | reverse complement strand
TGCTGTGTCTCAGTGGGTTTTGTTTGCTCCGTCTTGCTTTGGGGTGTGGCTGGGGGAGGCTTTGTGGTCAGTGTGGGACACTGCCCCACCCTCTGTCCCCCAGAACACGTCAGCCCCATTGAGCATGCCGGGGCCCCGTGGTGCCATTGCCTGTGAGGCTCAGTGGGGATGGCCTCTATGTTTTGACACCTAAACCCAGACACTCCAGCATTCCCACACCTCTGCAGCCCCAAGTCAGGGTGTTTGGAGTCAGAGTTAGAAGACCAGGTGGGTTCACTGGGAATGTTGGGTTTGGGACCCTGGGCTTCAGCTGGTGCATGTTTTGGGACTCACCCTGACCCCATTGTCTTCAACCCCAGGTCCTGATGCCATCCTGAGCCTCACAGGACACGTGAGATGCACTGAGCAGCG
>NW_008666701.1:1137-8027 GCF_000695815.1 Acanthisitta chloris | reverse complement strand
GGATGCAGAAGATGCTCTGGTGCCACATCGTGTGACCTGCTGCTTTCCCCTCGACGCTTGTTTACAAGCTCTGGGGTGTAAAACCAAACTGCTGGTGCCACAATAAGGCAGCGAGACCACAGGGAAAACCCGACCACTATGAGCGAGGGAAAAACCCACCCACGGTTGGGGAAAAAAACCTGTGTTTATCCACCCTTGCACTGGCCAAAAAAACCCAATCATGAGACAAGGCAAACAAGGAGAGAGCAGCAGCTCAAGCCCTTCTTTTCCTGCAACCAAACCGGCTGGTACTTGGGTTCTGAACACCCCCAGCTACTCCCACGGGTGTTTTTGTCGGGCTGGCTCCCCCCGCTGCAGCCCGAGCCAGGGTGGGTGACGGAGGCTGTCAGCAGAGCCAGGAGCCGGCTCCTGTTTCATAACATCCACCCCGTGCCAAAAAGCCACTTGGCAGCAGCTGAAGAATTCCTCCTGTGCCCCCCAGCCAAAGGGACAACCCCAAGTGGGCTCCCCTGCCCTGCGTGCACAGTGTGACCCTTAGGAACCGAAGTCAATGAGCTTAGGAACCGAAGTCAATGGCTGAGACCGTGGGCAGGTCAAGCGAGTCGTCGGGGAGAGGCTTGGAAAGCCTTTCAGGACTCGAGAAAGAGAAGGAACGTTTAAAATCGGGCGGTTTTCTGCAAACCCACGTGTTTCGGGAGGCTGAGGCTGACAGCAGAGGGCAGCGCTGGCTCGTGGCTCGAGCCTCGGCACCTGCGGCTTTGTCCGACACCTCTTAGTACTTTTTCCCTCTCCATCAGCTACTCCCAGGGCACGGGGAGGTATTTCGAGGGGCAGAGCGAGCCCTGGATCTCTGACAGTGACCTGGATCTCTGACAGTGAGCCCTGGATCTCTGACAGCTTTCAATTCTGAGTAAGACCAAAACTCTAGACAGAAGAATCGGTTCCTTTTCCCCATCCCGAAGCTGAAGCTGAGAAAAGAAACTTAAGAGCTGCCAAGAATAGCACATTTCAGGGTGCTGCAGGGAGAGCATTGCCCTCCTGTCAGAGGTGCTGTGTTGGACTAGCAAAATTTCCAGGAAAGAGCTGGGTGGAAACACTGCTCCTCCCACCCAGAATTCAAAATCTCTGGGATATGAGGTGTGACAAACACTTATCACAAATCCCTTCATCCAGCAAACTCTGGGAAATTGAAATCATCCCCCATGGGAGCAGGAGCCATCGGGATCAGCGGGGGAGAGTTTGTCCATCTGCCTAAGAGTCACTTTTAGCATCCACTCCACCCTGCAAATCTCCTGCCTGCAGTTATCCCTTTGGATACCTGATGTCCATCTAGGCAGGGCTTTGCTGTTCCTCCCCAGCCTGAGGGCTAGATCCTCCCTCCCTCTTTTCCATGAAAATTCGCACATCATCTTCTCGTGCTTCATGTATTCCCTTTATCAAGACTTTGTTTGGAAACACCCTGCTCCATCTACAGGGGAGTGACCTCCTGGCAAGGGACTCATTGTCTGCTCTGCCCACACCCTGCTCTGCTCCCAAAAGGTGAGAAAACCCACCCAGAGGGTGGGGGAAAGGATGACATCCAAGTCATTCACAGCATTCACAGCTTTATTTTGATTGTCATCAGGTCTTGATTAGGAGGGCAGGAGGCAAGCTGGGACAAATGGAGCCAAATCTCTGTGCTTTGAGGGGATCTACATGCAGCCAGGCAGCTTTGTGCACCCCTGCACACACAGGGGGATGCTACAGCGAGCAATCTACTACAGGTAGTAACTTGGCACTGAGATTACATGGAAACACAGGGCTGGTTTCCTTTGGGGTCAGTTCTGATGCTGAAGGGCCCAGCCCTGCCAGCCCATTTTGGGGGAAAAGATGAAGAATTTGCTCTGAGAGTGACCTGAAGTGACATTTTGCTGCTTTTGTTTTTCTCACAGCTCTCTCAGCGGGGTGAGATCTCTGACTCTGACACTGTTCACAACTCACAAGTGCCCCTGTGGCATTTCAGGGGCACTGAAGGAGCTGTTTAAGTTTGGCACAGGAGCTGCTGTTTCATTTTTGGGGGGATTCTTAACCCCCTCCTAACTGTAATAAACCCAGTAAGTAAGTACACAAAAATATTACCCTGGAGGAAAGGGGCTAAAAGCTTTGGAAAGGGATGAAAGAAACACTCCCATTCTGGATTTCAAAATATGTTTCTTTAGCTGAAGCTGCTAAATTTGACTCAGCTTTACACACTGGAAAGGTTTTGCGGTTAGTTTGGGGGTTTTTTTATGGTGAATAAAGTGTTTTTTCCTCTTAAAAACCCCCACCAACTCGCAGGCTGAGTGGTGCAGTTTTGATGTGTCACGGAGGCAGAGGTAGTGCACATACACTCTTGGGACAGTTGGTGTAAAGCCCAAAACATGAGACTGGTCTTGATTTGGGTTCCAGGTGCCTGAAACCAGCACCTGGCCCCACTTGCTGTCACAGACAGGGCAGGGAAGGGACATGTTTCATCCAAGGTTCATGCTCAGAGGGGTGCAGAGCTTTAGTCTCAGCTCCTGCAGGACTCAATCCCCTGCCCAGGGGACATCAGGAGGTTGGAGCTGGAGCTCTGCAGCTGGTTCCTGCCCCAGGAGGAAGAGGGCAGGGAAAGACAGGCCAAGCCCAAGCTCCACCACAAAAGATCTCTGCTGAATTAGGTCACTGTGCCTCAGCCTCCCCACATGCCCTGTGGAGATAATGCTATTGCCACACAGGCCCTTGGCAAAGTGCTGGGAGACTTAACTTCCACAGGGATTCATTCCCAAGGAGCTGGAGCCCTGGGACACCTGTTTGCTGATAATTCACCTCATCCTAAGGCAGGAGTTGAAAATAGCTCCTGTGACTCACTGTGCCAAGGAGGCCAAAGGGTTTCAGACACTGCCCCGGGGGCAGCTGGATGTTTTCCTTGGGACAGGGAGGTGGCAAGATGCCATCTCCAAGTCTCTGGCTCTTCAGGTCCCTGTGGTGAGCCCAGCCCCTGCTCCCCAGGTGATTTTTCTCCTCAGTGCTCATTTGAGTTTCTCCAGCCATGGCAGATGTTTGGCTGTTGCTCATCTCCCACTCCCAGAAAGGGACATGGAAAATATAAATGTCCCTTTTGCTATGGCTCCAGGCTCCTCTGGCTTGTCCTTCCTGCACCACCAAGCACTGTAGCTGGGGATGGATGTGTAGAGAAAGCCACAAGTGTGATGAATTCTGGCCCTTTGCAAGTTCTCTGTCACCATGAGACCCCAGTGCTCCCAGAATGGGAGGTCCAACCTGAAATCTCATCCTGGTCCTGCTTCATTGGGTTTTTTTCCAGTTTCTGAATTATGAATGCTTTGCCTGCTGACACTAGAAAGCAAGAGAACTGTGAAAGGGAGGTGGGAGAGCAATGCTGGCTCTGAGTCACCTCCCAGGATATATAACTCCTGCTTTTTCATCCTCTCCTGGCACAGCTGACTGCCCCAAAGTGCAGAGAACATCCCTCACTGAAGAGAAACAAAGGGTGAAAAGGCCTTTTCCTCTCCTCCAGGCTCTGTGTGCAGTGCCCATGCCATGATGAGATGGTGATGAGCAGCCTGGAGGGGAGCACAGGCTGCTGATGCTGTAACTGCCCATTTTGGATCTCCCTTCACATCTCCCATGGTCCTTTCCCTGTGGCAGAGGCCTGGAACACAAAGCTGGTGGCCCTTGGCCTCATGAAGGTATTACAGAGTCACAGAATCACGGAATGTTAAGGGGTTGGGATGGAGCTTAGAGATCATCCTGTCCCAACCCTGTGCCCTGGGCAGGGACATCTCTCACCAGAGCAGGTTGCTCAAGGTTTTATCCAGCCTGGCTTTGAACACTGCCAGGGCTGGGGCAGCCACAGCCTCCCTGGGCAACCTGTGCCAGTGTCTTACCACTCTCACAGGGAGGAATTTCTTCCCAATATCTATTCTCAATTTATACCCATTAGTCCTCATATTATCACTACATTTGCTAACAGAGTCCCTCTCTGGCTTCCCTGTAGCCCCTCCAGATCCTGGAAGGTTGCTCTGATGTCTCCACACAACTTTCCCTTCTCCAGGCTGAGAGCACAGGGAATTACTGCATGGGAATTACTGCACAGAGAATCCAACATCCAACACCCTTGGCACGCAGGACAGGACAGTTCCCTCAGCAGGATCTTGCTGGGGGACACACAGTGGCACTGTCCCCTTCCAGCACAAGCCTGGTGGTGACAAAATCAGCAGCAGCAGGCGGAAGCCAAGTGGCTATCAGCACACAGCCCCACGTGGGACCTGTGCAGCCTCCGCGGTGAGTTTTCTAGGAAACACCACAACAGTCACCAAGCATTTATGGGAAGGGTGGGCCAGGAGCAGCTGCAGCCACGGAGCCTCTGATAATGTTCTGTGGGTGCTTGGGGAGGACAGTGACTACCCAAGGGGCTCCATGGTGTAGCAGGTGGTGTGGCAGGGAGGTTTGCTTTGCTGGATGAGCAGCTTCCTGGGGAAAAGAGAGAGGGGAGGGTAAATAAAAACCACAACTCAAAATAAACTTCAGCTTTGAAGGTGTTTGGAGCTGTGCTTCCTGCTTCTAGCAGCCCTGAGGAGATGAAAGATACAGCTGAGGGAAATAAGAGGAAAAAAAAAATAAACAAGAAAAATGCAAACCAAATAAACCAACTTAATGCTTTCTGGTGAAGGCAGAGTTGCAGTGGTGACACTAGGTCACTCTGTCAGGCTAGGATGTGGCTCCAGGGTCCCCCCATTTCCTCTCATAGGGACTGGGGTGAGCTGGGGGAAGAGACCACTCACTGGACATGAGGATATGCAGCAAAAAGCCCTGGAGCAAGCCAAGGAGAATGTCCTGTTGTGTCAGGTGTGCCTGGGTCCCTTGCAAAGTCACCTGCAGAAAGGGAAATGTGCCCTTTCCTTGGAGCAGACAACACAGCCCTGTGCACACAGCAGCAGGTGCTCCAGGTCACGTAGGAACAGGACTTCAAAATTCAGCACCTTCTAAAAAAAACAAAACCAAGATAAATAAACCCTACGAAAACAACCAAACCAGCAGCCCTGAAGCCGAGGCACTGCAGAACTGCGAGTAGGGTTTGACAGCTCAGAGGGTAAAAAAAAAACCAAACTCGACCGCTGCTGACTGATAGCGACCGACTTCTCGTAATCCGACCATCAGCAGCTTCCTCTGCTCCGCCTTGGCCGCGGCAGAGCTGGAGGTGGCGACAGTTTCCTTCACCCCCCAGCAAGCAGCACCCGCCCGGCAGAGCAGAGCTGGAGCAACAGGCTCTGCCCTCCCCAAGCCAAATTTGGCTGACAACATCCGGCGTTTCGTAAGGTCCTTTGATGTTTGTTTACTCGCCATCCCCAGCACATGCTCTGCACCAGCAGTCTGTGGATGAATGGGAACGTTTTGGGCTCTGCACCACTTTGATCTCTCCCAGGAGAGCTGCCAGGAGAAGACAGTGCTGGAAACACCCCGTGGAGGGATGGAACCCGAGGGATGGATCCATGCAGGGATGGATGTGGCTGTCCCTGTGCTGCTTTTGCCTGGTTGGTCCTGGTTAACACTGCAGTGGGACTTTTGGAGTCAGTCTGGCTGCACACAAGCCATGAGTCCCTGGAGTAGCCACGGTGTGGTCACTGACATCCCACACACTGAGCATCCTTCATCCCACCCTGCAAGGCAGTGCTGGAAACACCCCGTGGAGGGATGGATCCAGAGGGATGGATCCATGCAGGGATGGATGTGGCTGTCCCTGTGCTGCTTTTGCCTGGTTGGTCCTGGTTAACACTGCAGTGGGACTTTTGGAGTCAGTCTGGCTGCACACAAGCCATGAATCCCTGGAGTAGCCACAGTGTGGTCACTGACATCCCACACACTCACAGCATCCTTCTTCATCCCACCCCTCACCAAAGGAATGTCTGCAGCACATCAAGTGTTTTGTTTTTATTTAAAACCGCATAAAAAAAATAAGATTTCTCAATTCCCCTGTACAATAGCAACTATAAACAAAACCCACCGGCTACACACTTGGTGACAGGTACAGACTGGACAGTGCAGACAGCCTGGGCCAGCTCCCCCCTCCCAGCCCCAAAACAAGACACCCGTGTGGAGAAAACCAAAACTCATCTGCAAACTTGAGATCTGCACGTGGCAAGGAAACAACAGCAACCAGAACTATGTACACAGACAGCTGGGGAGCAGCAGTGGCTCCACACCTCTGCCAGACATCTGACAGAAACACCACGGGCCTGGGGATGGACACAGGACAGAAACAGAGGGGAAGATCCGAATGGAAAACCGGGGGATCAGCAGCTGTAGAAGCAAGGCATGGGTTGGAAACCCACATGAATTATAAATAAATAAATAAGTTATCCTAGTGGCTCCAACTCTTCCTTTAAAAAAAACAAAAGAAAACCCCAAACAAATTCGTGAAAATAAATTAAAAACAAAAACTGGAAACATTTTTTTAAAAAAAAAAAAAAAAAAAGGCAAAATGTTATCACTATACACAACTGTACATCAAGGTTTGCTCCTGTAGAGCTATGTACACATTTACAGCTCTGTTGGTTTGCATTGTTTGTGCATTCATGAGGGCACAGAGAAGCAAAGGACCCCAGAAAATCCACGTGGGATGGAGGCACAGGAGGTGAGCCCACTTGGCTCTCAAGCGTCTTCTGACCCGTTTTCTTATGGAAAAGGGCAAAGGAACTACAGACCCAGGTGAGTCTCAGGAAAGCAGCAGTGTAGGAAAAGTCAAGTTTTTCCTCCAGCACAGCCCAGATCACAATGGAAGGCACTCGAGCACGGGGACAGCAGAGAAGGGACAGCCACTCAGCCATGGGCCCTGCACTCCCCACCATCAGTTTTCCCCTGTTGAAGCTTTT
>NW_008666701.1:0-870 GCF_000695815.1 Acanthisitta chloris | reverse complement strand
CATGACGAAAAAGTCTGGTTTTCTTTGCTTCTTCTGACCAGGAGCTGTGTGGAGCTGTTACTTGTCAGGCTCCTGGATCAAACTGTGCAGGTGAATCTCTGCTGGTTCCAGGTGAATGTCCTGCAGCCAAGAATGATTGAAAATGTCTTCCAATGATGGTCTGTCTGAGGGGCGCATGGACAAACACCACCTGATGAGATCTTGACATTCTGGGGAGAGAAAGCAGCAAGTTGGACTCCAATCAGTTGGAACAACTCCTGTCCACCCTATCCCACCCTCCAGAGTGCCCAGGCCAAGCTGGGGGTGCTCAGAGCTGCCCCCAAACCTCCCAATCCATTCTCTGTTTGGGAGGAGAACAGGATAGCAGGATATGTGCCACCTCCTGCAGCCAACCAGGACAGATCACCCCCCTCCACAGCTCCAAGAGCAGGATGCTCCCGTTCCCACTGCTGTCTTCCCAACACCCTTATCTCCCCATGCCCCAAAGCCCAGCACCCACCTAGAGAGACTCGCCGTCGGAAGAAGAGCTGCCCTCGGATGATGTCCTCATCCTGCTCGAAGGGCACATCCCCACAGACCATGTTGTAGAGCAGGACACCCAGGGACCAGATGGTGGCCGAATGGCCGTGGTAGCGGTGGAATCGGATCCACTCCGGTGGGCTGTACACTCGCGTTCCTGCGGGATACAGGAGGAGCTGCTCAGACCCTGCCCGAGCATCCCTCGGCAGCGCCGTGACCTACTGCCTTCCCGCCAGCACGTGACTCTTGTTTACAAACTTTGGGTTGTAAAAAGAAGCCGCCGGTGCCGGAAGAGGGCAGCAGGGCCCGGGGAAGGCTCGACCGTTACATGCAAGCAAAAAACCCACCCAC
>NW_008666700.1:54285-80225 GCF_000695815.1 Acanthisitta chloris | reverse complement strand
GGCCATTTGGCTTCCTATCTCTGTCTATCAGCTCTAGAGGCCAGTTGTCCTGAGGACAACCTGTCCTACTATAGAAAACTGAGGCAAAGGTGTTATGTACCTTAGCCTTTTCCTCATCTTTAGTGACTCTGTTCCCTTCCATGTCCAACAAGGAATTAAGATTTTCCTTGCCCTTCTTTTTGCTATTAATGTATTTATGGAAACACTTTTTGTTATCCCTGACAGAAATGTCCAGATTTAGTTCAAATTGTGCCTTTGTCTCTCTAATTTTCTTCCTACATGACCTGACTATATCAACTCCTGAACTATTCTTGAGTAGCCTGCCCTTTGTTCCAGAGTTGATAAGCTCTCTTTTTTTCCATAATTTCCTGCAAAGTCTCCCTGTTCAGCCAGGCCGGCCGCCTTCCCTGCCAGCTCACCTTACAGCACACCAGAACAGCTGCTCTTGTACCTTCAATACTTCTTTCTTGAAGTATGACCATCCCTCCTGTACTCTTTTGTTTCCAAGGGCTGTTTCCCACAGTACACTTTGAACCAGACTTTTGAGCAGACCCAAGTCTTTTCTTTGGAAGGCCAGGGCAGAATTTTTATTGATGGCCCTTCTTGCATTCTTGAGTATCAAAAACTATAATTTCATGGTCACTGTGCCCCAAACAGCCTCCAACCACTGCATCCTCCGCCAGCCCCTCTCTGTTTATGAACAGCAGGTCTAGCAGGGCCCCACCCCTAGTAGGCTCATCTACCAGATGAAGTAGGAAAATATCCTCTCTGCACTCGAGGAATCTCTTAGATTGCCTTTTCCCTGCTGTGTTGAATTTGCAAAAACTATAATTTCATGGTCACTGTGCCCCAAACAGCCTCCAACCACTGCATCCTCCGCCAGCCCCTCTCTGTTTATGAACAGCAGGTCTAGCAGGGCCCCACCCCTAGTAGGCTCATCTACCAGATGAAGTAGGAAAATATCCTCTCTGCACTCGAGGAATCTCTTAGATTGCCTTTTCCCTGCTGTGTTGAATTTGCAGCAGACATCTGGCAGGTTAACCCACAAGAAATCACATATGTTGGGTTGACTACTCAGAGCTCAGACTTTTAAATACTTTGATTTTAGCATGCTCTTTCTTCTAGAAAAACATGCTTATGCTTAACCACAGACTCCTGCCAAAATTAATTGTTTACCTGGACAGCCCGATTCTGATCCACAGGCACTCAACCTTGTTGTTACCTACCTCAAGCTCTACAGAGTCAAGAGACATCTACCCTTATATCAAGGAAGATGTAACAGAGAAAGAAAAAGAATAGGGAAAAAACCCAACAAACCAAACAAAAAATACCCAATGAAGAAATATCTTCATTTTAAGGGTATGTGAGTGTTGGCAATGTTATGGCATGGGTAGGGCTGTGCTCCCACAATCACAGCTGTAGAGACCCTTTTCTGCCCACTGCATGTTCTTTTCAAGGGCATGACTGGCAGTGTAAACAACCTTTTTCTTTTCCTGTTGTACAGCAGCAAATCCGTGACTAAATGTTGTTGAATCCATGCAAATGGAGTTGTGTAAATCATAATTTTGCTGCACTGTTAGCTTACCTATTTTGGGTAAGATTATAAGCTAAATAATATAGGTATCCTATAATCTTTGATATATTATACCCGCCAAAAAAACCCGGCAAGAATACCCCAGCAAGGGAATAAAGTGCTATCTCCGTTTTTCACAAAAAGGATAAAAGAGGGAAGAAAAGCAGAACCGTTGCATCCCGACATGAGAAAAGCTCAAGAGAGAAAGCAAGAAAGCTTTTGAACCTAAGGCAGCCATAGCATACCAGGTAGCCATATTAGCATGGCATTACAGTCAGGAAAATAAGCCCTAAAGAAATAACATGGCAGAGGTGCCCTAGGGATTATGATAGCATCTCTGCAGAGTGTTACTTTCTGTATATGTCCTAATGAAAATAAAACGTGTCTAATGAAATAAACTCTACGTCTGGAAGATGAAGGAGTTGGGATTAAAAATTAGTTTGTCCACTGAAATAAGTAATCCAGTGGCTGAAAAATAAAATTAAAGTAGGTAGATGCATCACTGATTTTTTGTCTTGCTCCCTTGTTTTTTTTCATTTCTTCCAAGCAGCTGGTCTCCTGTGTCAGAATCTGGCATAACTTTTTTATGCTTTTATGCTTCTTTCTCCCTTTGGATGAGAAAAAAAACAGCATTCCTAATCTTGGCAAATCAGACACTTTCACATATCTTTTGTCCTTTCCCCCACCCTGCACCACCATGCTGGGTCATAACACTGCCTGTTAAGAGAGAGAGACACTGGGACAGGAAAAAAGAGTATATGAAGAAGTAATATTTGAACTTTTTCATCTCCAGCCTTGGTTTGCATTACTGCATGTCTTCTTCTAAACATGAGAACACTTTACTTGCATGAAGGTAATGATTCATACTCCCTTCTCATTTAGAAGCACCATTACCCTTTGAAAAAACAAATCTGGAGCACCATCCCAAAGCACTGTCAAGGTCACAGCACAGCTAGAGAAAAGGCACAACCTGCATGATATTCTGCTTCAGCCTGGCCAACTCTGCAATCTTTCAGGTGTTTGTTTGGTGCCACTACAGGTGGGTGAGAAAACAAACATGGGGAAAGCCACACCTCAATGTGAAGAGCACTGCATAAATGAAGTAACTCTGAAGTTGCCATGCCCTCAGTTGCTGACTTCCTATTTAGTTCCGTGTTGTGTAAGCTACTAGGCACAGGCTAATTATGCTGTAAAAGAAAAAGAGTGAAGTCCTCAAACATCTGGGGTTTTTCTCACCCAGATTAAGAAGGATTTTGCATATTCCTTCCTATGCCTTACTAATAGATTGGAAACTTGCTAATAGATTGCAAACTGTACTTCATAATATGTATGATCCTTAACTGTTGACTAACAGAAGCACCTGGCCATGCCTTACATGTACTGTGATATAAGTCTTTGGGAATTCAATAATGATGAAGCAGTACTTCAGTCCCTTTCTTATTCTGGTGCTATTTAATGAAGGGCCAAGCCTCTTCAATTTCTAGATGAGTGTCAAGACTATGTTACCTTCCTCCTTCACATTTCTATTACTTAAATGCAAAAGTAGTAAAAAAAAAGTGCTGCAGTGTGTTAAGATTTATCTTCTTGTTTCTGTTGTCCTAGATAGTTTTAAGAAAGTAAGTGACATTTATGGATAGCCTGTCGCTTTATGCATGTCAAAAGGGCTCAACAGTACAATTTTCAGCAGAACTCCATTTGAAATATATCCCAGCTTGTAACACATATTGAACCAGGTTCTTCATACCAAACAATAAATGCGTATTCTAGCATGACATGTATTCATACAGTATTCATCAACTGTAGGATTCTTCGGTAAGACTTAGAGTTTGAGTACCATAGGCTGCCACAGTTTTTTGGAATGAAACTATTACAGAAAGAGTAAAGAAGAGAAACATTAAAATGAAAATATGTTTCTAACTTTATCATTCTGAGAATTTAGTGAGCTGAAGTACTCAGCAGATAAAGAGAAACCTACATTTTAAAGTCACTCTATTTTTTTTCCTTTACACCAGCAGAAAAGAACAGATGGATAACAGATAAAAACCAAGATGTCTGTATTAGGGTTGAATGAGGAAATGTTTTCTCTCAAAAAATTTCATGTGAGACATTTCCTGAAAATTTTCATAGGATATTTTTTAAAATTAAATACATCTTTGTTTCAGTTCTTAATCTTCCACAAAGACGTCCATAGCACCTTCAGGAAGATAATTACATAACCTACCCAAAAATTAGTCTTTGATGAAACTTTTATCTTTTCTGAAACGGAAGCAGACCACTGTAGAGGAAATCAACCAGTTCTAATAAAAATAAATATAAGAAACATGGTGAAACAGGGAAAAGGAAGAAGCTCTGCTGTATCTAAATACACATCAGTTCATTAGTTATACATACCCATGATAAGTATGTATAATAAGGTTGGGGCCTCTCCCCTCCTTGGTGTCTCCTGGCCACAGTTTTCCACCATGCTTTTTCCTGCAGCATCATGTCCTTGCAGTGATTGGCAGAGAGGTACTCCTTGTTTAGTGAACTGGAAGAACATCCACTCCAAGAAGAGTGGCAGAAGCTCAAATTGTACCTGCTGAGCAACTAGCATGTGGAATATGGCATGAGGAGAAAAGTGGAACTGGATTAATATATGTGCATATAAAAATGTAAAGGTAAGGATAGTTGAACAGCTCTTGATAAATCAGAACCATTGTGCCTGAGTCAGAACAGATGCTTCCCTTTGGAATAAGCATATTTAAGTATGTTAGATAGCAGCCACTTTGTTTAAGTGAGAAAAATTGATTATTGTGTTTCAGTGAGAGAATGCCAGGACACAAATCAAACACAGCAGCAGATAGCTGGAGCCATGGTTAGCAAAGTGCAGAAAAAGAGAACTAAGGCAATAGCAGAATAAAAGTGGTGTGCTTGTAAGCATAACTGTCTCTTCTAGAGTGGTCTTGATAAGATGCTGCAAGTGGCACTGTTGGATACACCTGAAAACTCAGTAGGAAATTAAAAGGCAATTAAGTGTGTGTTAACTTGTGGAGCACATCATGTGGGTCTTTATATGACCTAGTGTTCGTGTTCTGTGCTGTTACGCTGGGCAGTTGTTTTGTACTGTCACTCGTGCTCTCCAAACATTTAGCTGTAACCTAGCAGGGATTTAGGAGGAAATAACATTCTGATTTTCACACCAGCAACAGCTGATTTTGTTAGGCAGTACACTAAATATAGTAATTTGCCATGTAGCCAACAACAGTGATAGCACATCAAAAAGAGATTCTGTGACATAGCAGGGATCCCTAATGTGCTACGAATGATGGATGGGCTGTTCATGCACCTCACAGAATGATGCTGCTTTTTAAAATGGAAAGCGGCATGTGTGACCATCAATATCTTACATTGAATTATTGGCTTCTGTCACGATGCCTGTATTTTAGCCAACTCATGTGGTGGAAAATTATTTTATTCTAGTGACATTTCTGATAAAAGAGCCATCAGTAAATATTTTCCCTCAGAAATGTGTTCTAGAGGTTTACAGGTAATAGCAGCAGTCCTTTGAAGAGTCATCTGTGACTCATAATAAGTGAAATAAAACAATTATTGAACGAAGATTGAAACATGAATATGCTTGGGTTTAGTGGGTCTCTTTTTTACATGAGCATTCTCTATGCCAAACATCTAGATGGATGGCTGCTGTACCTGTGTAGTATGCTGTCTGACTAAATGTTACTGTTGCCTTCTGTGCCTTTATTATTAGTAGGAATAAAGTGCCTCCAGTTGACAAAGGTGACATGATAAAATACTAACGCTCCTGCCCTTCACCCTGAGTTGCCAAAAGGATTTCAGCATCATTGCTGGTATACCTCAGTCTGTGTGCATTGTAATGAAACACAACCTGAAAGGACAACAGCCATGGCAGTAAGCGAGGTTTTCTCTTCATAAGCCAATGAGGAAATGAAAAACTTATTGAGGCCAGAACTTGCTGTGTTCTACTTCTCATCTTATACTATCAAGGGCTATATAATACTTGAAACGCTTTCAAAAAAATAATTATCCTGAATTCACTTATTCAACCATATAAAATGTAGCATGAAGATTTCATACATGTCTAGCAACCACATGGGTGTTCACCATGATGCCATCTGGGCCCTGTCTATAAATGTCTTTGCACATCTTCTGAAAGGAAGATCATTTGGCTGAAATCAAAGCATACAGGACAGCAGTTCGGGATGTGACTTTTTCAGAGTCAATTGCAACCTCTTCTTCTTTCAGTTATACATCATGATTGGGTTACATTAGCACATTTGTTTCAGTGTAATTGCATTGTGATATTTTAATCTGCTGTTCTGCAGTGGCTCTGTACGTTCTCCATAGGGAACAGCTCCTCCTGCTCCATTTTCCTTTCATGTCCCCCAGTGATAAGATGCTTTTCAACAAACCCTTGGAACTTTTCAAAGCAATCCTTAACTTTTATACAAAGTGACCACTGTCAACAAACAATTTTTGACTTTGCATTATATCCTCTACTGTCTATTCTTCACTTTCAGTATTCTTGACTTAATCTTGGGTCGCAGGGTTTCCCAAAACTTGTGGCTTTCCCAAATGATGCATATCCCTACCAGATGTCTGCACTGCAAGTAAACAAGCTACATGTCAGATATAGAAGGCAACTGAAGAAAGCAGACTTACCTGCTATCCAGAAGACAGTAGTATTCATGAAATGCCATGGAATATAGACTAGTATGAAATAATATGAAATAAAGTTAGCATTGTGGTACAGATTTAATTTAACAAACCTTCATTTGAATGAATAGGTACTTGAACACTAGGACTCTGAAATCACTGCATTAGCTGTTAAAATAATTGAAATTTAAACAAACCTTTGCATTTACAACACCAAATATTTCGCACTGCAAAGCATACATCTGCAACAGCACTGGGACCTGTGAGTTTCTCTAAACTTGTTTCCACTTGGGTTTTGGTATTAATTTTGAAGGTTAAAAGGTAAATAACATTTTGTCATTTGTGAAATAAGACCATTTCAGAAAGCTGAAATGAGATCCAAAGTGCTTGAATTTTTCAGGATTTTTAACTTCACTGTAAATAGTTTGGCAAAGCCTAATCAAGAGCCACGACCCCTACAATCATTAGCAAGAGACAAGGTATCCTTCAGCACAGCAGGGATGGACCAATTTAACTCAGCACATTTCCTCCTTTTTAGAAAGAAAAAAGTACTAGTCAAACAGTGCATTAAGCACTTCTTAAAGTACTTCTTAAAAGTACTACCAGTAATTCTGGATCATATGTTTCTGTGTTTTTGCATTTCCATGAACACTCTTTTATTACTTTTGCAATGAAACATCAAATTTTGCCTGCAGCTTTTGCATTGTAAGCCTCCTTTCTAGAGGAGGTATTCTGGAGAACCACAGATAGTGACAGTAAAGTGCAGAGCTGCCTGGCCATGTATTCTCTAATAGTAACTAAAGCTTACACTTACCAACCTCCATTGCACTGGACACAGGTGATGACTCTAGAGATTTCTAGGAACTAGTGACTCTGGAGGGTTGTGTCCTCTTGTCCTAAACCGGATTTTATTGTTTTCTCCTTCAGCTTTGCAATTACCTGTCCACCTGTTCCAGTGGAGGATGTTCGAAAATAACACCACGTCAGAAATTCTATTTCTCATTTAACACCAGTCCTTTTTGAATCTGTATCTTTGATGTTGCCAGTTTTTTAAGAAAATCACAGCAGAATGAGATAACCCTAAGCTTTCTTATCCAAAAATCCTCTCAGGAGAGAAAGAAATTAATCTCCAGCCTTGTACACTGAGTATGTGTGTTCCTGCTAAGGGGCAGAATAAGGCAGCCCTGTGGGCTGGACAGGGGCTGCTGGTTAAAACCATGACACTGAATCCAAATAGCAGAAAAGAAACTCATGTTCAACCTGAGGCATCTAAAAAAGCTAACATCTCCTCTCTGGTGCTGTCTTCACTTGCCCTTGGGATGTGCTGTTTGCCCTAAAGCTCTCTATTATTTGGGGATTGATAGGGGCTAAAAACAGAGGCAATACTAGGAGTTTCAAGAAGGCAGTTGGAGACCAATCAGCAAAGGCATGAAACAATCAATGCCTGTCAGCCACCAAGTGAAAACTGAATCACATTCAGAATCATCAGAAATCAATATTGAATTTTATGCTATCAAATTATTAAAAAATAAAATAAAATAAAATACAAATGTGGATTTCAGGCTAGTTTAGAAAAAGAAAACCTTAATGCATTATGCAAGTAAAATGCTGTTCTTTGTTACTACTAATTATAAGGAATGAGGGCCCCAGTGGACATGCACAGTCCTTACTTCACTAAATTAACTTCTGATGAAGGGCTCAATTTTGTACAAGCTAGAGTAGGGCAAATCCATTCCCAAACATATTTTACATATACTCATAGGTTTTTTCTCCTAAAATACAGCTAGTATTGCAGTTTTTAAATTGAAAATTCAAGAGGAGTCAGGTAAGAGGGACTGTGATAGAAGTGAAGCTGATGTAACTCAGAATAAAATTCCAACACCCTAAGAATTAAGTACTTGAGACTCATTCTGAACCATGGTTGCTTATGCTGTCCATGACTACCTCAGCATTATTTTGTGCTTCACCTCCCATCATTTTGGTTACATCAACCTATTAGGCTCTTGTTATACAGTTAAATGGTAAACTCATTGAGACAATGGTGGTTTTTTTCCATGAGAATAGACTTTTCCATACAGTGGATAGTAAACACAGGAACAGGGTCTCCAGGCCTAGTGGATACCTCACGTGTTTTGTCATATTAAAATGTTATTGTTTGTTTCAGTGGCATTTCATCTACCTGTGTCTGGTTTTCTTTATCCACAGAATGCTTGCCCATACCCAAATATTCACAAGGCCTTTCAGAATTCTGAGGCTGAAGTAAAAGTAATAAAAGTTGGAAAATGAATATATTTCCATGTTTCTTTTATTATTTGCCTTCTTCGGGACTCATATTTTGCAAATTCATTTGCATAATAAAGCTGCAAGTCTGCTCCAGATAAAACCAAACAGAACTTCTGTGGTTTTGCATTACTTCCATAATGAAGGCTACTGAATGAATGTCAAGTATTGCAAAATTTTTGATTCATATCATAAGTGTTGGCAATAGACCAGGTCTCTTCTTTCATCTGAAACTCAAACCACTGTTATTATTTCCATATATTTACACTGCCCTTTTCATATCTTATATTTAACTGAATGAGTCATAATTGTCTTCTTTCAATTATGCAGAAATAAAAATTACACTTATAGCACTGGTGGGTGCACTTGACAATACTGCCCCCCACAGCTCCTCTGCCTTTTCCTGCAGATCAAGGAAACAACTCAGCTGCAGAAGTCCCAAATGTGCTCTTCCTTTAGCTAAATTAAGCCTCTTGTCTCCCTCTGAAATTCAAGGCTGCGTAAGAGAAGCAAATAAATCAAGAGTGGTGCTATGGCATTTAGCCATCCGTCAGCACTATAAACTGTTGCTTGCCTACCTCCTTAAAAAAGTTAACTCCTTATATATATCCCTATCACTCACCAGTCCAGGTTGCCCTCCTCTGAAACCCTAATAAGCTTCAGACTAAAATATTACAACTTGTGGCAAGTAGAGTTCAGCATGGTGTAAGATATATATTATTAATTACTTCTGAGGACCTCACACCAAAACTCAGCACTGTGGTGCTGAGCAACCAGCAGTGTCACTTGCCATATATATTTATTCCAGATACTGTGCTACCTACACTGCCACTGTCACTGGATGATACGTCCTACAAACTAGAAGGAAGAAATTCTGAAAAAAAATTTCTGTGTTATCTGCTCTCTTTAGATTTTTTTGTGTTGATTTTCATTTTCTCATCAAAAGACTGAGATGAGACACAAAAACAGTTTAAGGAAAACTTTTAGAGTAATCAAGCTCTTTATTAGAAAATAGTAATTTGCTTCTCGGTCTCAGGCATATTCATGATTTTACTCCAGGTTGTTTAGTATCATTTGACAGAGCATGTATTTCACCCATGCCTGAAAATTCAGTGGCAGATGCTGTATAACAAGGGTGGCCTATCTCCCAGAAAAAGTATGTCTTAGGTAAAAGAGAGCAAATTTACTTTGAAGTATGATTTCCTTCCAGGAGGGAAGTACTCGATACCAACCTTTCAGTCACTAGCAGTCCTAGAATCCAATGGCTGGTATTTTGCTGCTACTCTAGTTCCTATAACCATGCATTTTGGTGATCATGGGAAGAGCAGTGCTGACTTTAAGATGACTTCTGCTGCAAGGGAGTGAATTCATAGAGAGACAGGGGACTGATGCAATGAAGGCTACCTTTGCATTCTGTTTGATCTCTGCAAAATCTCCAGATAGAACAAATTGCTTGCAGCTGTATGTTTCAGAAGAAAGAAATTTATTAGTAATCCTTTACTTTTCTGAAGGAAATTGTTTGTTAGTCTACATATATGCACTAAGTAGCATTTCATTCATCTTGTGCAGGTCTTTATGAACAAAAATCTCAGCTAACATTCACCACATGAGTTCAGAAAACTTACAAAGGAGCTAGCAATTATCTTGATCCCATAGAAGAAATAATTTTCCCAAACAACAATCTGAAAGAGAACTTTATATAGAGAGAAAGATACCAAGTGTGTACTTGCCTGCCATAGAACTCTCTCTTTGTCTCTCCTCTATTTCCTTCTCCATTTACTCTCTCCCCTCCCCCTTTTTAAAGCTTGTTAATTCAGATCAATCCTTCAGTGGTAATATTGCCTTTGGGTTACATGCCAGCCTATGGAATTATATGTTTAAACACAGGGCCAAACTAGCAGTTATTCCCCTGCCACTAAAGGTGAAAAGGTTTCCAGTAAATCAGGTTACTTTTCCACAGGGTAAGCGGTGTTAAATACAGTCTCTCTGGGTACTTCATCAATATGATTAACCTATTGGCATTATAGTTATCAAATTACAGTATAAGAAGTCATAAAGTTAAAAATAAATCTGCTTTCCATTGAGAAAATCTATTTAGGTGGAGACTGCTATATTAAAAGCTTACAGAATATATATAATAGCATCATAGTTCATGAGGAATCATTACCGCAATGGAGGTTTTCAAAATTAAACTTGCAGAAATGTCTTAGTGATAAGTAAAAAGCTCTCAAGGGATTCAAGGTACCTACCATATAGGGCCATCATCTTATTAGAGTTTTACTGCTAACCCTATTTGAAGTCTCCAAGCTGAGAAAGATTACAGTATGTGGATTGTAGAGATATTCTGTAGACACTTTGCAACTTACCACAAAATGTTCACCTTGGGATCTTGGTCCCTGTAGCTGAGTTAAATGGCTGCCCTAATTCCACCACCATGGCTGCAGCAGTCTCTTAATGTACCATAAATCCAGTCAAGTACTTTGACCTCTTTATTCATTGTCACTATAGCTCCCGAAATTGTCCATTCTAGCAAAAGGCCTGCAGGAGTTTGGCTCTTTTGACAAATGTGGTAGGAAAGTAAGTTGGTTTCCCACAAAATGTAGCTGTGCTGTTAGTGCAGAGAAAATAGAGGCAGTGAGGAGAAATTGGAACACTGATGCACATCAAATGGGATGGTCATTACTTCCTACTACATGCAAATTACTCATATAGTTTAATCAAATACATTGCAATTCCTTAAGTGGCTGATGCTTCTGTACCGCATTCAGTGGTGGTCATGGATTCTATGTTTCATTAATGGGAAGTGCCAGAATAAGAAGTGGTGCAAAAAAGTTACTCCGGGTGAAGAAAACTGATGCTTGTATAAATGTTTGTAAGCAAAAGATACATATTTATTGCAGTTCCCTTCAGATTCTAGTCAGTAGGTTCTTTAAGTCTGCTTTAAATTTAGCTCATGTTTTTTCAAGAAACATGGGGTTTAGCTGTGGAATGCACAGTCTTCCAATAAAACACCTCCGGCGATGGGAGAAGCCTCGAAACACCTTGACAATCTGAGTAGTCTTCTTAAATTAAGGGCACTGTATTAAAAAGTAGAAGATGAGATATCTAGCAGGACCTGATTTCATACAGCAAGTTATTTCTTAAATGTGTGAAAGCTTGTATAACCAGTACTGCAATTTTCATTGCTATTAAACTAGACACGTTTGGCAATAAGCCTAAACATATTGGCAGACTGTTTGAGTCCCTTCAAAAATGTTGCACCACATGATGACAATTAACATCTAGAAGATGCAAAAAAACCCCTATCTGTTATATTTAGTAGATTCAAACTGTTCATTTGAAATTGAGTTGCTTTCATGTATATGAAAGCAGAATATTATTGATTTCTTACCTCAAATTATCAGATGTTTCTGTTAGTAGCATGAAGTACATATAGGGCTTTTCACAGCTCCATTTGAATAGCTGTATATGTTGCTGACTTACAGTTGCTAGAATGTTTTTGCAGTACTACATGCAAAAAGTGAAATGCTATATTCTTGAGTTCAATGTGCATAATCTTTATGGTATGATGTGGTCCCAAACTGTCTTCCCAGGTACATTATATTCCTTCCCTCGGACAACTTGAAAAACTTATATTAATAAGTTTAATTATTTTTATTAAATTTTTAAATGTTTTTTAAAGCTGTTGGATGATCTCAATATTGTAAGTAGCTTTGTACGGGTTTTTTTAGTATTTTATTTGTATATTGATACAATAAATGCTTAGTTAACATATGCTTCATCCAGCAAATTAGTGAATGTATTGCATTAATAAAGTCAATCTGAAAAATCTTACTCTTTTGTGTCAGATAGCCCTATGATATATATCAAATTATTATGATGATAAATTTGATTATCGATACCACAATGATACATTTTAAAAAAAAGAAAAAGAGTTAGGATTAAATATTTACAGTAACAGTTAAAAAACAAAACCAACCAAAAATAAAACAAAACAAATTGCAAAATTGGCAATGTTAGTACAACATGGACATTATACAACCTGTACTTGGATCTTTCTAAACAAGAATACAAAATTTCTCCATCTTATCCTTCATCCTACCCATAGTTGATATCAGGTACATACAAAGAAAACTTATACTAACATCTATCAAACTTACACTTCCACAAAATTGCACTTACCTGAGAGGCATTCTTACTCATTACATGTCTTCATTTACACACTAATGTTTTCCAGCGTCTTGAAGTATTTGTTCCAAACTTCTAATTTTTTTTAGAACTCCATGTTGAAGTTATCCATGATCGCCTCCAGATTATCATCAAACCATTCTGAATTGCTTGTAAACTTATTTTTATGCTAATAGATGTGTCACTGCATAGTATTCTGCAAAGAAAATGTTTTTTTACATAGGATCCAAAGAGCAACTGCAGTGATTAGGACCATGAAAAATGAAGGAAGAGCTAAAGCAATACTGCATTTAACTTCTTTAATCCAAACTTCTGGACTATAAACTATCCTATTCTTATGCTCCAATTTTGCATTTCCTTTCTACTTGATGGCACTCAATGATTGCCGAGGTTAAGATATTAAAAGAAGCTATGCCATTTACAGTATCTACATCTTTGCAGCAGAATCTGAGTATGAATGGGGCAGGAGCTTTACATAAAGTAGCACACTAGGAATTAGTAATTAAAATCTCAGATCCCAGACTTTGCTAAAGTTTAGATGTCAGGCTGTATCTACATAAATACCTTATAAAACATAGTAGGAGCAGTTGATTCTAAGATTTTGACATCCACACAATAAGCATTTTAGGTGATTTTTTAGCTCTGTTCTTTTTTGTTTAGTTTCCCTTTATCTTTTTTTTTGGGGGGGAGCAGCATTTTAGCACATGCCATGATTCGTGGGGATGTCCTGTGAAGGCCCAAGAGTTGGACTCAGTGGTCCTTGTGGGTCCCTTCCAACACCAAATATTCTGTGATTCTGTGATTTTGGGGAACCTAGCCATTGACAAGACGGAAGTCCAAAACTGGTTGTGAGAAAAATTAATGGAAAATCAAAGTTAATAAATTTAGAAACATCACTAAATATTATTATTGTATCAGCAAGTCTTCACCAAGAATATTGTTATCATCCCTGTCTGAAACAGATGAGCTCAGACTAGAAGATGCACAGGGAAGGATCATTATGTCACTGGGAGAATGGAGATTCCTGCTTATTTTAAACAGCTAGAAGAACCAACTATGTTTAGCCAGGCAAAACAATGCTGACCAAGGAAATGATTGTCTCTATAAATGGATCAGAAAGGTAAACACTAGCAGGGGAACAGTTCTTAAAGCTTAAGGACAATGTTGACACAGAACCAGTGGGCATATCCCACCTATGAATACATTTACAACAGAAATTAGCAGATGCCATAGCCACCACAGGATTGAGGCTGTGGTACAGATTTATGTTGGAGTAATGGGTAATGTTTTTTTGGTATCCACTTTCATGGTTGCATGATGACAGTAAGACTGGATACTGTTATTGCTTGAAAGCCAGGTGCTGCAAGTAGTCACCTGCGGTGCCATACAATTCTGGTACAGAGCTACCTCCTCAGCTGTGTGTGATCCAGAGCTATAGCTTGTAGTGACAAACACTAGATTAAATCCATCTACTGATAACATAGGGTTTAGTTCTGTCACCCTTCTGTTGGCTGAGTACTGGTGTTTACATTGAACCCAAGATCTGACCCTTGTTTTGTTGCTTGTTTCCACCAACTGCATTGATGTTAGCTCTTCCTGCAGTATTGAATTCTGAAGTGAACCCCTGGTCTGCCTGTGCACTGCTATTGCATTCTGCTATCTGTAAAAGGGCATAATTTGGCATTTGGGTGGACTTAGTAGGAGTTGTGAGAAAAATATTGTGCTTAAGTATTGCATATTAATTTTTATGATATGTGAATACCTTTTTTTGTGTGTTCTGTACACAATGGAAAAAAGAAATAATTTTGGGCAAAAGAATTTTCAAAAAGCTGCAATGTGACAATATAGCACCCAAGATTAGCAAATATTGCCTGAAATTGATTACCCTATTAATCTGCTTGGGCTAAGAATAGAGCAATTGTCAATATCACTGTAAGTTCCTGGCAAAATGCCATATTTCATATTTTATGATACAGATTATATATATATGTATATATCAGTACTGAGGGTTCCAACAATGATGTCTGCTACCCAGTCTGTAGTTTTTAGTCATGATTATGCTTTTAGGTGCTGTTTATTTTATAGAATTTATTATGTTTTTTATTTTATGGAATAACTAAAACCAGATGGAAACAGTCATTAACACTGTGGTATTTTAACTGCAGAAAGTTTCGTCCTGCCTCTATTTATGCAGTCAGACTGGGGAGACTAGCCTTGATATACCAAGCAGAGTGCCACAAGATGCATCTGAGCAGTTCAGAATGAATGCTCAGCACACCAGTGTGCTTTGTCACTCATCCGCAAAACTGCCAAGAAGTGGTGCATCTGGGTCTGCATGATGCTCTGCTTCCATAAAAAGTGTATTCTTGGATATGGCAAAATAGGTAGATGTGCTTCAGCTAAACACCAGCTGTTCAGTGTTCTCCTGGTAATGTGGGCAAAAAGGAAGAAGGGCCTCATCTTTTCTTCGCAGTTAGTTCCAGCAGAAAAATCAGGAACAAGAATAATAATTAATTTTCCTTTTTAATAGGGTATTTTATATAGAAGTGAAATTCCTGAATAATTAATTTTGGTGAGTGAAAATATTTGTAATGACCTTTGACACAAAGAAATTGCAATGTATGTGGTCGGTTGTGTGCATGCACCTGACAGCATAAAATATGTAGTTTGTAGAGCTGTGGCCCTCCTTGTCACAGGATGCTGCATATGCTGCGTGGCTGTGTTCAATAACAGAGCAAATCAGCTGACATGGGAGAGAAATCCATCAAAGATGTCCAGACCAGTAGAGGTTTCTTGTATTTTGCATGTCTCAATCCTTCAGATTTCAGAGGGCAAACTAGGAAATGCATTTAAGAGGAATGGATGAGTACCACACATAATTTGTCTTACTTTTGCATTGTCTCACAGCAAGGTGTGTGCAAAGGTTAGTGAAATGAGTTTAGATTTAAGCACGACAAGGTTTTTGACTTGGGCCCCACCCTTTAAAGGACTTTAAAAAAGGGCTTAATAAAAGGCTATATAGTAAAAAAATGAGAATTACTAAAGCTTCTTTCTCTGGCATCATGATCCACTTTATGTGAAAGTGGTGAAAAAGGAGGTTCATTTAAAAAACCTGAGGGAAAGGAGAGAAAGTGTATGGGGATAAGAATGGGAAGGGTTATGATTTCTTTTCTGCACACAGAGGAAGTTCCAGTCAACAAGCTGCAAATGTCCCACAAATAAATTGTACTGGTGACACTAGATATAGCAACATTAGTTTATAGACACTAAAGACTCATTCAGCTCTGCTTTACAGTCTTGGCTTTATTGGGGTCAGCTGAATTTTAAGGGTAGTTGACTAACAATATCAGCAGGTTGTTTGGAGTTTTTTCAGTTCTCCCTTAACTAGATGAAGAGTGAGTAGGTTGGTGAGCCTCCATTTCTCAAGGCTAGAAGACCTTGAAACTCAATGTCATTGAAATGAAACACCCAGATATACAAGAACTTTACTGGTATATCTAAATTCTCCAGGACTTTTGAATCAGTTTGAACTAACCATATAGATTTTTTTTTACCTCAAAGCATTTTAATGCCATGTTTGCAGTGGCATGAGGATCTTTAGAGGGCTCTTGAAATGGGGAAAAAATGACATGTAGCTTAAAGAAGCCAAAATTAGGTTTGACTTGGGCTAAATTTCACATAATTATCAGCTCCTTAGGAATCGCCTGGTGGGGTCAAACAGTGGTTGAGTAACGCATTCTTCCTCACCTACATGGCCTGCTAGATTCATTTTTTCTTACCTTGCCCTAGGTCAGAGTAGAGAGCAGAGCCCAAAGAAAAAAAATTCCATCCAAAATCTATGCTGCCTCCAGAAAGTCATTTGTGGAAAGTAAATGGCAAACCAATCAAAATGTCTCATCAGCAAAATTAGTATTTATGAAATTAGTGATGGAGCAGAACTGGCAGAGTGATTGCATTATAAACACTCAAAATGTAGGGGGAGGGAACAGAGATTTCGCTCATTTTCCCTCCCACTGCTAAAGCACTGTATTTAATTGACTTACAATTTTTCCCCTAATATATTTCTTTATGAAACCTGCCTTGAGCAACGGATACATGATTGTTCACCGAGGGTTGTGCCTCATTTGTTCCTGTAGATTGTGCCTAATTAACGCTAACTTGTCTGTACATAAAAAGTACAATAGGCTGTCCTTTCCAATTTAATTCCGACAGTTTAATCGAATCTGTATTCTTTCAAAAATAATTAGATCATTTACACTTCATTAACATGTAATGTAATGTTGAGGCATTCATCATAATGATTTCTTATTTTTCTTGTGCAATATTATCTCCTCTAATGAAACTGTTAACACCATGCATGTCTTAATTAGCTTTATCATATCACTGACAATTTCAGAGAGCTACATTTTTACAAATGAAGTTAAATTAGTTAAATAGGTATATTTGAAGGAGAATATGCGCTATTAATGCAAAAAAATATTAGAAACAGGCTTACCTTTGTATACCATCTAGAAGTTTCCATAATAATAATTTTTTTCCATCTACAACTCTCAGCAATGAGATGTCTCATGTGCATGGATCACTTTTTTCTTTCCTTATCTTAAACAAAGCCCTGATAGGATTCTCTCAAATATATTAAGCCATAATAGGAAACACTAATATTAAGAAAACAGGGACTGTAGCACAATCTCCCACCTCATAACCAAATCCCTTTAATTTTGGGAGGAGCTCTTGTGCAGTTCTTTGCATCCCACGTCCAAAACTATTGTTTGTGTAATAAGGTTTGAAGGGATTTTCTGATCCATTTTATGGAGTGTATTCACTGTTATCCATGTTTGCAAACCTTGGCTGAAAATGAGTGGTGCTAAAGGTCTAATCCTGCATATTGCTAAGATATCACTACTCCCGTGGGCCTTGAAACCTCTATGCTAGCATACATCTTTCAACAAGTATTTACAAGCCATTCACATTCTGACAAAATTCTTGCAACCTTGGATGTGATTGTAAATGCTAATAGAAAACAAATTGCCATGAAGCATCTCCTGGAAGGTACTGAGTGCCCATGGACTCAAATGTAAGCCAGTGACAGTGTCATGCTCAGTATTTCATAGGAAGCATTCTGCACCTCTTGGATTATCTTTAAACTAGCTGAAGGTCCTAAAATGTTTTAGAGACAGATAAGCTTCTTTCCCTCAATTCTTGCAGTCTTGCCAACACAAGGAATGTGCCATATTCCTGTCTACTGCAGCTGAATGAATATTGTGAAGCAAAACAAAAATTGCAGGCAATTGTTGGAATAAAATAAACAGATTTGTTGTTATCAATATTCATGATCTCTTTAATTTTGTTCTGCATGCACACTTGTACAAACAATTATTTATTCAAATAATTTCTCCTGAGCATGAAAAATCTGAGGAGTATTTGAGTAGAGACCGTGCAAACTTGGGAGGAAATCCATGTGACTAATCCCATATTACCTCCAAAAGTAGCCAGTGGCAAGCAATAACCAAAACAGAGCTGATACATATGGTCCACATACAAACCAGAGGTGAGACCATCAAACAACATTTTTTGTAAATTTTGAAGAAGAAACAATTCTATATGTATGAGAGTCTATCTGAGAACAATCTATAAGCAAGCTAGAAGGCTAAATTAATCAAACTATTTGCTATAAATAGATTCCCTACGACTAACTACTTCTACTTGCTTTGCAAATCTGAAGCAGAGATAATTGTATTCATTTCTCTTTATTTATGTGCTGTCAAAGGTTGTTGTAAAAAGTCTGTTGGACCATTACTGATAAAATTGATAATGATAGTATCTTTGAGTCCCAGAGGTCTCATCAGCCTTTTAAAAGCAAATGCTACAGGTCACTTTTAATAAATTTTAATGCACCTTACTAAAATCCATAGACATAATACAGATCAAAAATCAAATTCTGACCCTTTCATGCTAACCTGCAATAGCTTTTAATTTCCCTAGTCCTATTTTACACTTTAAGGAATTAGAGTAGGTACTGAACCCTTATATAGTACATTGATTTTTTTTCTCCTCTCTTACTAACATTTTGACTGTTGATTTTCCATTTTCTTGATGCTATTTTTTTAAAAAATAAAGTAGTATGACTTATCCAAGGTTTGTTAGTGCAGCAGCAGAGCATCAGGGAAGCAGTTTTTAGCCTACCGTCTCAACTTTAAGCGAGGAAATATAAATTTTAAAAAAAAAAAAAGAAACTAGTCATTACAAAATTACTTATACTAGGTTGGGGGGTGGTTTATGAGTAAGATTCTGCTTTTTCTGAGAAGCTTGAGAACATGGAGTTTTAAACCGATTGAAGAAAACACTAGGTCAAGTGGGCTACTTGCTGGTATGTTCAAATAGAATCATAATCTTACCAGAAGTGTTCCAATATTTCCTGAGTATTTTTTTAAAAATCATTGCTGCGTTCTTTTAATTATCATTTTAAAGTAGCTTGATTTACTAACACCAAATATTATTTCTTATGTTAGTTTTGCATAAGTCATCTTTATAATATTTGGTTTAAATAGTTTCATCTTAGCATATTGTTAGGGAAGGATTCATCAAAATCAGCAATTCTAAGAAATTGCAGAGAACTAAGTATGCATCATAAGAGGTAGAAAAAAGGATATGTAGATATTCATTTTGAAGTAGAGAGAGAAAAACTCCAGCTTGTTCCAGTTTATCACAGACAGGAAACTTCAATGCCTTGGTGATGGTGTGACCCCCTCTTTCAGTACTGTGAGATTGCTTTCTTTGTGTCTTTCTACAATCCCCAAAAATGTCATATCTTGAGTCAGAAAATGACTGAATCTGAAAGTTTTTGAAGAGCCTTTTTGAAAAATTTTGTCTAGTGTAAGACAAAAAAAAGTCCTTCCCTGACCCATCCCTAATTATAGATTGATTTGCAGACAAATCTATTAGATTAAAATCATATCAATTTGCTATGTGCATTGCAGAACAAAGTTTATATATTTGTACAATGGTTTTATGTTGGTTAATCACAGGGTATGCATGTAGATATGCAAACAATTGAGATGTGTAGGTAAGACATATGTCTCTTGAAGCCATTCTAAGATACTAATCAAAAAACCTTTGGTTCTTTTTTTCTTTTTCTTTTAGATCTTGAATTACAGGTAAATACATGAGTATTTGCTAACTTATGATGGCTTTGATTTCATTTCCTGACTGTTTGTTTGCAAGTACTTTGCTGCATACTTTGCATTAAACGTGTAAGTGCATGACAGGCAATAGTGATGTGCTGGCAGATTTATAGAAACAGCACTAATGTAGCTGGTCACACATTTTACTACACTTTCTGCTTGCTGTTGTGCTACTTGGTGGGTACAGCCTAGGAAACTCCCATTCTCCCAAAACATCCTGGACTGCTGACCACAATGAAGGAATTTCTAATATTTATTTTGTGTTGTGCTCTGATAATATCCACTAGAGCAAGCGTACACTACTCACAATTCCCATTTAAAAATTTTCACATTTCAGCAAATCATCCAATCAAAGGTGCATTAGTTTGCAGCAGTAGAGCTCACATGAACAGTACTTTTCCTCTTTCGAGGTCTCACAGCATCCCATGCAAATAAGTAAGCATGATGAACCCCTTAATTTACAGTAGTGAAAACTGAAACAGACATTAAAAGACATTTTCAGAGAATTAGGCTAACTGTAAGAAAAGTGATCCCAACAGCTTCAGTCCAGGATGCCATTTTTTCAGTAGAAAATGGCAAATTTGGAGAAATTTAGGCCAACATCATGGATATACTTTCAGAACATATGCAAAATATAGAGAATCTACAATGGAACTGATTTCAAAAAGAACTACAGGTCTGCCTGACATCTTATAAGCGTTGTCATTACAATTGACTTGACATTAGAACTTGCCATTTGGGGTTTTTTTATTTTGTATCAATGTGTATTCTTTCCCAGTATAAAAAAATCCATTATTTAAGAAGGCTAGATTAATGGCAAAAATTTTTAAAGCAAAAACAAATGCATGCAATTTAATGATATATTAATATTGCTTTAATAGTGAGAGGTCCAAATGAAATGCACAACCAGATTATTCCATGAATAAATGAATGCTGATTTTTACCAACAATGTAAGAGTCAATTTCTTCAAAGTATTATCATAGAATCATGGAATATTAAGGTGTTAGAATGGACCTTAAAGATCATCTGGTCCCAGCCACTCCAAGCATAGGTAGGAACACCTGCCACTAGACCACATTGCTCAAGGGAGCCAAAGGCCAAATTATTATTTAATTTACAACTGGTTTTGTCCATCCTCTTCAGCTGAGAGAAAACAGAGTCTAGATCTCTTCACATAACATATCTAAACATTGGTAATCAGAATAGAGCACTTTTTTCTAAACCAAAGAAAGAATCACCAGTGGAAGACAAAGCTAATATCAATCTATGTACCCTTTTCAATAAATATGTTGATTTATTCCATGAACAGATTTACCTGAATGTTATTTTTGATGCTGTATTTACGTAGTTAAGGCTTGATCCTCCCTTATCATGGGGGTTATAAATGATTAGTGTATCTGTAAAATAAAACTCTTATTAATATGTCTAAGTATGGATTTAGAGCTCTATATTTAGGTAATCAAGCCTGGCCTTCATCATATTATGTCAGTTTACAGGTATTTGGTATATTTGTGTTTGGATTAAAATGTCTTTTCTATTTTCATTATTCTCTTCCAATAGTTATCTTTCAAATTCTCCATTATTTGTGTATGTGCCATGTCAGGTATTCTTGCATAATGATTTCTATGGGCAAGCTAAATTAAGTTCAGTTGTTTATACAGTATCTATTTGATTTATGTCTATATTTGTTTGTAATTGTCTTTATGGTTGTTAGTGTTAATTAGAGAATCAATAAAAAAGATTTTTTTAATGAAATGAAAATATAGAAAAACACTGTGTTATAATACACAGGGTTATTTCTATAACCTGGTATCAATATATTGCATTGCTTCCTTTTCACAGCCTTACTGTGAATATCTACTGGAACATATTTCAAAGACACACAAAGGAGCCTTTTGTTTCTTTTGTAAATGAACTCACCTGAACACCTTTAGGTTTTCCAGCATAATCATTATTTGTTATGGAACTACAAGTACAGGGAAAAGAACATGTTGCTCTGCTCTTATATTTTTTGCAGATTTTGATTCTTCTCCGCTCCTCCCCATCCTGCCAGCTCATTTCATCTTTCATTTTTCTGGCACCATGAAGTGTCTCCCAAGGTCACCTGATAATAACAATGCCCCTATTCTGCATCACCTTTATATTTATGCATTTCAGCACCAATTTGCTAAAGTACTGTGAGATCTTCTGAGTTACATGCTTAATGTTATTCCTTCATTGATATACTCAGAGCTTAGCACAGTAATGAATATTTTTCTGAATGATGCCCTTAAAACTCTGCCACAAAGAGCATCTTTGTTTCCTTGTACCTGATAGTGCATCATCCTTCCAGGAGGCAGAGTCCTCCTATTTGATTGAACAGATTTGATGGGAAAAATCATAGAATCATATAACAATTGAAATTAAGAGGGAACTCTGGAATGTGTCTAGTCCAGTCTCCTACCCAAAGAAGATGTAAATTCAAAGTTAGACCATGTTGCTTAGGGCCTTGCCCAGGTCAGTTTTGAAATAAATTCAGTGATAGCAGGGATCTGAGACATATCCCAGATAATTTATAACTAGATTGATAAAAATGTAGTAGAGCATCATATTAAAAATCTCTTTCCTTCCTCACCTCATACCTCCCACCAAAAAAAAAAAACAAAAACAAAAACAAAAAAAAACCCAAACCACAATCCAAAAACCAAAAAGCCCACCCACTTAAAGATACAAACTATTTGTTTTCAGATATTCTTGGGCTTTGGTGTAGCTTTGTTTTTTTTATATTTGGTTTAATTTGGGGTTGCTTGTTTGTTACAATCTATCTAGAATTATTTCGGCTTTTCACTTTCTGTGTCTCCACAGCCATGCTTAGACACTTGTTAAATGCACAGGAGTCTGGGTTTTATTTTGGTCTTTTTTGGTGCCTTTTGTAGTCGTCAGTTCAGTTTTCTCTCACCTCTCATCATTTAAACTGATGTTGATCCATTTATACAATCATACTGTGAAAGAGCTTGCTCAACACCATGGTGGTGGGAGCTGCAGTGACAAAAGGGGCAAGGATCCAAATTGCTTTTGAGCTTAGTCTTTTGGGCCACCTGCAATCATACAGACTTCTTCTCCCATCCCTGTTAATCCCCCACTTGACTCTTTACCTCACTGTTTCTGAGGTGCCTCCCCACTGGGGTCCAGGTATACCAGCATCAACCTCTCTCTTCATGCCGTCACCCACAACAAAGAGGGACAACACTGCTATTGTGGCTTCTCAGCTTCTCTTTGGTTAAACAGTTCAGTGTTGAACTGGGCTTCGTCTCCTACTCTGTTCTGGAGTATTGCTATAGTCAAAGTAGCTTTGACTGGAGAGAAAAGTCGGATTTTGAAGGAAAGTGCAGGCAGAAGAAACTCTAATTTCACTTATCCTTTAATGTCTGCCCACTGACTAGTGCTTTCCAACTAATAAGTGTGAACACTCAAATCAGTTTCAGCAATCAAAACCCAGAGAAGTCCAAAGCAACTCAATACTGCAGCAGTTTGTCTGAAAAACATGATTCATTTCAATATACTTTTTTTCATGTATAGATACTTCCAGTCTCTGCCTTCCCAGGTAGGCTTCAATCAAATGTTTTGTTACTGCATTTTAATTTTTCCAATGTTATTGGAAACTTATTATATGAAAACACAAAGGCAGGTGGTCCTAAGTGGCAACTGTGGCTCCCCAAGTGATAGATGAACCAGTTTGAATCCAAGTGGTTCGATGATGGCTGAAGCTCATGGTGTCTTAGTTTCTGTGATAGGAGTGCTTTGAGCTAGCTACAACAAAGCACAGAGATGTCAACACCTCCTGCAGCAGAAAGCCTGGGTAGGAGGGCAGGCACAGCCTATGAGCAGCAAGATGTCACAGCCTAACACAGTAGAGAAGCTGATATAATGGAGCTCTGCCCATCAGACCCACACAACAGGGCTGTCCACATTTCTCTTGATAAACATGCAGGGTAGCAGCAGCATAAAATTTAGGGAAAATCCTTTTCTTTATTTGGGTCAGGCTGCCAGCGGAGTTGTCTTCATACTATATATCCTGATATGTGCAAAAAAAAAATTCAAAATCTTTAAGAGTAGACACTGATGCTTTAAAATGCCCTCTTTACAAACAAAAAGCACACTTTGTAAATATGCCAGAGCAGGACAAGGGCTGAATGAATCAGTTTGCTGAACCTCATTTTAATCCTCTCTGGAATGTCACTAGGCTTTCCCAGCCGATGCCTGCTCTATACATTTGCACCAGGTTGTCACCTGTTATGTCAGTGTAATTCTAAACTAAACTACAATTATGTTACTACAGTTTTGTATTTGTCTGAGTGAAAGAAGCACCCAGCCATTTGATGGCAAGAGATGAAGGGGAGGCTGACTGTAGCACCATTTTGCCTGTAGGAATTGTTAAAATCAAGGCAGGATTGCTAAACTGATTAGAAAATAAGCCTGAAAATACTTTTTCTAATGCTCCTTGAAGAGTCAGCTTCCCAAGTTTTACACTGCCAGTGGAAGGTGTCTGACAAGAGGGAGCTCGCCTTGCCATCCGTGTGGAGGGAGCCAGCAGCAACACGATGGAAGCAGTTACCTGGAACTAAAGGGGGATTCACTGAAATAAATATGCCAGGGGGCTTGGACGGCTGAATTGGCTGCCATCTGAAGAGATGGCTTCACGGCCTGTTTACACACATTGTTGAATCCAGAGCATTGATTCTATGTTTGATGTGAAAAGAAATTAAAGCCCTGGTCTCATTAGATAACCGGTTATGGTTAAAGATCACAGGGAGACTCTCTCTTCCTTTGTATGACACTGAATGGGTCTCAGCAGGCAGCTCCTTGTGCACAATTGATTTCAAGCAGAGTTTTGTCTGAAAGATGCTTCTAGATTATGGCAAGAAAGCATTCTATAATCCTTCTGCCAATGTAGTTATGTTTAACAGACATTCAACTCTTATCACTGATTGATAACACTTAACTCAAAACATATTTAAGCTTTAGGAATGTCAATATTTTGCCGCCAAGTGAAGGTGACCCTTGCTCTTCTTGTTTGCTAAGTGTGCACAGTGGTTTGCTGGTAAATTTGTAAGGGTGGTTATGTGGGCAGGCTGTTATGGATTTGCTATCTTAGCCTGAAGTGTTTGCTGCTGATTATGTGATTAAATCAATAATAATTTCTGTTTGGTCCTGTGCTTCTGGATTCATCTTCTTTTCCATGTTGCGGAGCAGAACAATGGGATCTTGCACTTGAGCCTGAAGTGCTTTGTTGTTAAAGAAATGCCAAAGGTACGGCAGGTGGCTTCCAAATCTCTTTAGAAAGCAAAGTATTATAGCAGCTCTACAGGTAAATAAACCAGTGAGGCCTTTGTGGCAAAGGAGGTGAACATGACAGGTGCAGAATAGGGGGCTCCTTTTAATCAATGTTACTGTTTATTCTGGCTTACCTGAAGTAGTGCATATCCTGCCAAACTGCCTTCATTCCATATTAAACAGATATTCTTTTATTCTGATACAGAGTAAATTTACATTTAAACAGGCACAGCACTCACATTCACAGCATATGGTCATTCTAGCCACCCCGGCGGTTTTACATTACAACACAGGAGGTCTGTGTGATGCACTTCACAGGACAAAGAGGATTTCCTCTCTCTTTCTTTTTTTCCCTCTCTCTCTTTTTCCTTCCCCCTTGCCCTCCTCCCTTACCCCTTATACACATACAGACACGGAAACCACCACGGAGCAAAGTATACTAGGAATTCCTCAGCATTCTGTGTGTAGTATGAGCAATAGATCTACAGCAGGAAAAAGCAGTCTGTTTTCCTTAAGTTGCTCTAGTTGCTCTAGTCTGCAGAGTTGGGGATTTTGCCTTTTTTTTTTTTTACTGTAGCTTCTCTTCAGCAAAGGGCACCAGCACATTTATTTATAATAACTCATGTATAATTTGAACCACATTGAAGGAATCCTCAACTCTCAGAGGGGGATCCTCCTTTAATCCTTCTTTCCAAACTCCTTAGTGGCTAAAGGGGCTTTACCTTGCAAGCAA
>NW_008666700.1:53756-54232 GCF_000695815.1 Acanthisitta chloris | reverse complement strand
ATCTGGGACAATTCAGTGTCCCAGCGGAAATCACTGGGACACCAACAGATCTTTTAAAATCAGAACATCTGGTCAGTCACCTTATCCCATTTGGGTAAACAGAACTTTCTTGATCAGGCTGTGTTAGAAAACTGATTGAAACTGAAGGTAGTTTAATGGTTATAGGATAGCACTTGGCTAATGTTTTAACACTGGGAGTGTAGCATACTGTGATGGACAACAACTGTGCTAATCAGTTCTTTTAAACAACAAATTGCTTGTAGCAGTGTTAAATATCACTTTTTAAAAGTGGCAAAGCAACCTCAGGGAACATGTTCTTCTCTGCTTGTAAAAGAGGAGTTTCCTAAGGTGATCATTCATCTATTAACAGCAAAAGGCACAGCTCATACAATATATTTAATTAATACTGGAACTGAGGCCGGACAAATTCAGTTTCACTCATCTCAAAACTTAAGTCCTACCAAGCTCTCGCATCA
>NW_008666700.1:10961-53705 GCF_000695815.1 Acanthisitta chloris | reverse complement strand
GGAATGAAGGAGAAATGAAATATACTAAGGGTTAAAAAAATTTATATTTTAATAAAGGTCAGAAAAAAACAAAGATCCTAGACTTTTGAGGAAGAAATTTTGTCTTCAGAAGCATCAGATACTATGATGAAATTCACTGTAGTAATATATAAACATAAAAACTACTGCAGAGCAAAGGTTTGAATACGTGTGTAAAAAAAATCAGCCCTGGGTAAGTAGAAGTTTGAAAGACAGCAAAAGGTTGCTCTATAGTGATACGCAAGTTTTATAAATCCCAACAGTATAGCTTTTTCCCCCTCCATTTCTAGGTGTATTAACAAACCCTGATTCCATGTGCAGGGCACTGTTTTTGAAAACACTTTATGCTGGAAGTTTTTGTACTATAAACCTTCACACTAAGGCCACAGCTAACCCACAATATAGATGACTATCCCTGTTTATTTGTTGCACTTAAGCACCTGAACTGGATGTGTCCCTTAGCAGCCATCCATGTGTGACCTTTGTTAATGAAGAGGCACTTCAAGTGTACCTGGAGTGCAGGATCAGGTCTGCATCTGAGGAGGAGGGGGAAGGAGTCTTCCACTACCAACCTACTTTGTGGGTTTCTATCAAATTATGTCCCACTCACAGTGAAAATGAAAGGTGGGTTACTGCAGGAAGACACACTATTCATAACTTTAAATGCTACTTTGTTGTGAAAATAGTAAAATCAGCTAAGCCTGGGGTAGATAGAGGAAAATTCATGGTTCCACACTGCGGGTAAGATCAATGTTTACAGCAGGGAAAAAAAAAAAAACAAGCAAGAAACAAAGAAAGAGGAAGAAAGGAATGCTTGTCTTGGATCACCTCATTGTAAATCAGGAGCAACTCCACTCAAGTCAATGGATTTACACCAGCATATGATCAAAATTGATCCTACTGAATTCACAGTTTCACAAATATTTTCAGAGAACCTTATTCACAAATTTTAAGGAGACTGACAATAACTGCCAGCCTTGAAGAGGAATGATCATGACTTGGTAGTTTCCTACTGCTCCAGGTGTGATGTTTTTCAGTGGCTTTGTTTTTCAAATAAGATAGCTGGAAGAAAGCTTTGGTGTGAGCTCCAAGGGAAAATTCACAAACTAAAACCGGCCAGAATCTGGCCTCAGTGATGAAGCAATCTGTATTATAGCAATATATTATATTAATTCATTGCTAGTATTGTGCTCTTGAGGAAATGTGGCATAAGAAAAACAAGCTAGCAAAAACAAACAAAGTGGAAAAAGTACCAGACTGCACAGGAAGTGGGTAGGATCCATAAGTGAACAGCCAGTCTGTGTGAAAGGGACACTGTTCCTTTTCTGTCCCTGTTGCTGTACCGGTGGTTGACATCTGCCTATCTGAAACCCTCACAGCCTCAGAGAAGAAAATGGCTGGAAGGCTTCACACAAACAGAATGCTCGTTGTCCTCATTTCTTAGCCAAGAAGTCTAATCACGCTAATTATTTCAATTCGTCCATGTAAGTGCAAAACATGCTGCACAGAGGAGGATGCTGTAACAGAGAAGAATGCATTTGGTCTGTCATTTTATATCTTATGCTGTATTTTCAACTCATATTCATTAGTTCTTTGGCAGTGATCAGCAGAGAAGAATGAGAGGAACTAAGAGAATTCAAATCCTCCTAAATCTGGTGATATTTTCAATACAGAAACACACATTTTATAGCTTCTGAGGGTATATCCACAACTTCCTATTGTGAATCACCATGAGGCAAACAGTGTAGTCTGGTGCTGTGTCCTTTAAAATAGTCCTTTAGGTATGCATTTTCAGAGTGAGAGTGCAAAGTGAGGTGACAGGCTAATTTTTGGACCTCTTTAAAGAAAGTTCTTCTGTTAAATTTATTTTGAGATTGTATACATACACTAGAGGGTTACTTTCCTTTTTTCCCCCCAGGTTATTCTGATATTAGATTGCCATCTTTTGCTACTGCCAGTCTCACTTAGATATAGTTTGGAAGACCCATGTAGCACTAGAGACATGGTGCTTAATAATCTGCTTCACACCTAATCTGAACTTGCTGTTCTCAGGTTAAGTGCAATGTATGCTTCTTCTTTCCCTGTCCTTTTGTTCTTGGAAGCATCATGTCACAATGGTGGCTTTCATAAAGTGGATATGATCGCTCATGGCAGAATCCCTCTCTGCAGTGCTGGTTTAACTAGCTGATTAACTAGCTGTTTAACCAGAAACCGTAGAGATGTTTGGTTGTTGATGGTCCAGGTCCTTATTGTCTCTCTACATTTGACATCAAGCTCCTGGAAGACTGCAGCTGTGACTAGACTGATATTGGCTTTCCAGAGAAGGAATGTCCTTTCAGTAATGCAGTGAGTTAGAGAAAAGAGTTCTGAGCTTTGCATGTTGATGGCCAAATGATTTAATACATTGAAATTACTCATGTAGGTGCACTGAAAGTCCATGAATCTCCTTTTCGCAGCTATCATCTCCACTCACATGTTTTTTTATCAACATTCCTAAACAAATCTTCTGACCCTGAAGAGTGGATCGCCTACATCATTGCTATCTTGGAGGCTTTGTGTCATCCAGTTCCAAGCTTCTGTGGCATCTTTGGGTCGTTTCAAGAAGGTTTCCTACAGGAGACACCTTCTCAGGGAAGTAGAAAAAAACTGTCCAGCAGCCCTTTTCTTTTTTAGTAAGAGAATTTGCATAGCCACTTGGGATGCAGGTGCAGGATCTGTAACATTGGAACACACTATCTGAGCGTCAGCTCATCTGATTTATTCAGAGGGCAAAACAGTAAAGGGTTCTGCTTCATCCTTCACTGCATTTAGACAGGGGTCGTAATGTATATCACTACGTATATACATGTACAGATGTTAGCACATGCTTGCATGTCTACTTTTCAGAGTTCACACACTCCTAGGAAGATTTTGCCTTACTTTTTTGTTTGTTCAGATACAAGCTCATCACTCTAAATAATTCCACCCCCTGCCCCCACCCTTTTGCTTTTTGTTGATGTTATACTCATTTTACTCTGAGCAAGCTAGTTTGTTCCTGTCCTCTGAGGAAGTTCAAGGTATAATGAGCAAAGCATCCGGATTAATTAAGCAACCTGGTGCAATTCCCCCTCCCCCACCCCCACTCCTCCTCTCATGGACTAAATTGGATCTAATCCAAACCAAAGCAGCCCTCAAAGTCAGTCTTCAGCCAACAGTCAGTCCATTCTGCTGACATCCAAAGAATGGTTTTACTATATAAATGATAAGAAATACCCTTGCTAAGACAAGAAGCCCTTTAAAGACATTACTGTCACCTTCTCAAATGTTTGCAGTGACTCCAGGCTCTTTCCAAATACTGAACAACATTTGCAAACTTTTCTGTTGTCAAGCATCCCAGTGAAATGTGATGCTTCAAAGCATATGAACTGGATGCCCACAGCATCTGACTCTTCCGAATGCCTCGGCACCACACACACAGCAGAGTAGACAAACTCTTTCTCTTTTATTTATAGTAACTTAAACTTGGGCTTGGGCAGCACCAGGTATGTCAAATTACCTTGCTCATGAATCTTCAGGAAATTATTGCTCTCTGTACATAGTGCCATGTCCTTTAAAATGTGCAAGGGGGAGAGCATTGTGTTCCGAACTGGGGAGCTAGTGTTTTAATGCATGTAACAGATACTGATTTATGCTCTGGACAGAATTTATAGCAAGAAGGAAAAGGTTATGTTTTCATTGAAAATTTACTTCCATCATTTTCTTTAACCGTCTATCTTTATGCAATCTCAGCAACTATCTCAGTCAACCAAGTGAGTCATTGGGCTCTAAATGAGGGGACTGCTGTAGACTCTTTGTGTGTCTCCCTTTCAGAAGATTGTTGCTATTTACTGCAGAGAAGTCATATAAAATAAGGAGCACAAATATATTTCTGTCATGCATGTTTTGTGCATAATTTAGATTACTGTATTAGTATATCATGCTCACAGGTTTCCTGCCTCTTGCACAAGCCTCTTTATATTGTCTTCTATAGGCAGTAGATGTGATACACAGCCGGCTCAGACGGATAAAGTATTAATGCTTTGGTCACCTGAGGTTACTAACTTTACTGATGTGACAGGATAGTTCTGGGTTGAGTGAGTATGTTCTGGACACAGGAGGGCAGAAAATGCGTAATGTTCTTGTTTTGCATAGTGGAACCATATCATTTGATGTCAAGGGGAGGCAGAAAAGCCCTAAAGATAAGTTTGAACAGAGAGAAAGTGTAAGATTTATTTATTGCTATTTCCTAAAAGAAGAGTCTGCAGAATTAAGGGACCTGGGGATCCATTCTCCAGCTAAAATCATTAGAATCTTCAATAAGCATCTGCTATTTGGCACTCTATCTGTGCCTCCTACACAGCAGTGACTCTCTGGTCAGATGACTTTTGCACATACTTTTGAGGCTATTGATTGGTAGGAGAACCATATCATCCTGTATCCTCCCACTTCATCTCATGTGACAGTTAGAGGGAGGGAGGATGTTAAAAGTCTCCAGCAATGGTGACTGCCTAAGGGTGAAATGGCAAAATGACCCATTCTTGTCACTGTCTGCAAAAATAAGCTGAGCTGAAGGTTGGACTTAGCTGCTCAGGCAAGCCAGTGTGCTGTTACAAAACAATTTCAGAGGAGTGGGCAGCATATGAACATCCTTTAGCAAAACGACATCGTCTGGGAAATTCTAAAGGGAGGGGAACATTTTACAGCAGTAACTACAACACTAAGGTTGATGAAGTGTAAAATTTCAGTGGTCCACAGTGTGCTGACTTTTTCTGAATAAATATTTTTAAAATACACGTTTCTCCATGTGAAAACCCTATAACAGGTGCTGAGTTTTATACAGGATACAGTAGCAGAAAGCTCAGCAGCTGCATCTTGCCAGATGGGTAGCTGCACATGACTGTAGAAAAAGAGCATGTCTGGCAGGACTAAGGATTTTAGAGATGCAAGTCTTCTCTTGATTTCAACACTGGTATTCCATTGACGGTGAAGAAAGCTGCATTTTTCAAAAGGGATGCACAAAGCAGATTGCAATACAAGAGATGTTTGTAGCACTTGCAGTTCCTCCACAGTTTAGTGGCATCTCAGAGCACTGCAGGAATCACTGGACCACATGGCCAGAAATTACCTGGTACAGAGTTTAGGTTATTTCCCTTGAAAATTATTGCCACTAATACTTTAAAATATACTGCAGAATAAGGGATTATTGGATACCAAATGCACAAGTTCTTATAAGTTCAGTGAAAGGAATAACTTTTTCTTAATCATCAGAGTAGACCAGCTTGAGTGTGCATCTGTTCCCCTCATAGTTCTGTTCTTTAATTCTCACACCTGGACAAGGTCTCCAACAGTGATCCCCTGCAATGCAGAATCACTGAGAAGAGGCAAAGATGAGTTCACAGTGATGCTCAAAGAAGACTGAATTTGAAGGACTGTTAGTGATTCTGACCAGGGTGATACTGAACTCTTCAACTTGAGATCAAAGGTTGGAGCATAAAACCTGCTATTTTTCTTTTACCATTGCATGCTTGTACCAGGGAAAGCTTCCTTTAAGCCACAGCACAGATGTCACACTCTTCTCTCATTCCCTTTTATAGAATGGTCCCTGATTTTAAAGGCTTTACATCAGACTGCAATTAAATGAAGCCTTGTTGCACTCCCAGTTATCTTGTATAACATTTTAAATGATTGGTACATGCAAGATCACCAAGTCAAGATTTCCATGTGAGGCTCCATTAGTTCTTAACTAGTCGAGATCTAACAAGCAGTGCATGAAAACCTCACCAACCACAATCTTTTAAGCAATGACACTTGTTATTTGTAGCTTTCTCTACCTTTTAATATAAGACATTTTTCAACACTTCTGTACCATAGCATCATTCCCTTAGGCTTCAATAAATGCTAAATCATACTGGGTGAAATCCTAAATGTTTTATTGCTCATCAGAACTTTTTTATTATAAAAATTAGTATCAAAACTGCCTCTGCAAAAAATAATTGCAGATAAATGATGAAACAAGTGGGAAGAAGGGAGATTATTTTGTGAAAATTCAGTCTGTTTTGTGCTTCAGCTTATTCTCTTCAAAATCAATACAGCCAGCTCTGCAATAGCTAACTAACAGCCTAGAATTAGTGCAATCAAATGGTTAAAAGTTAATTGAAACCAATGTGTGTTGAGATCATAGTGTGTTTTGTTTAGGGTTGTTTTTTTTCCCCAAGCAAAGTGCTATGTGTTATTCAGTCACAGAGCATAAAACAGGTCAAAGTCAGCAAGTCGCACGGAGAACAGGATTAATGCACTATGGTGCTAGTGGGCTAACGCACTGCAGCAGCACACCGGTGGCTAAATATTTAAATTATATGTATGTCAGTGTGCAGAACAACTTGAAAGCAACCTGCTTTTTCCTTCGTATAGTCCGGCTGTGAATCCTGAATAACATTCAGGTTTAGAGCAGCCACCCCCTCTGACTATCACAGAGCTAACTGGCCTATTGTGGTGCTGCTGCCATTTTTCCCCTTCATTTTTTCTCCCAGCATACTGGGGGTATTTTCAATTAAGAAGAATTCAATTTTGAATCACAGTTTTGCAAAGGGTTCAATGTTAATGAGTAAACATAGGAGGACTCCGTAATAATAATTCATAAGCAGCAGGAAGAAAAGTGCATGCTTTGTTATTGGACTGGTTGGAGCCAGTTCATTTTATAGAATTTCATGCCAGCTACACTCCATAAATTTTTCACAATGATCATAAAATACCTTTTTATTTTATTTTTTTCCTTTTGTTGCTCTCCAGAGTTTATTCATTACACATGAAGCATATCTGTGCTGTGAAATCCGTTACTAAATACCTCAGGACCTGTCATGCCACTGTAATTTAAATTGAATGTAACAATAATCCAGCCTGATTGCCCAGCTCACTAGTTAATGTGAGGATATTTGACTCTGTTAATCACCACAATAGCCAGGTCACATTTCCACCATTGCATAAGTAAACAGATTAACCGGCATGCAGTGCAGCCCTAACAAACGCCTCGCTGGTGACATTTGCAGCACAGCAAGCTGCAGCCTCACCTCGAGAACAAGAAATTGGCTCTGGCATTACAAACCACAATTTTAATCATATACATGAAAACCCAAAACTTTTAAAAACAGGTTTAGGTAAAATACACATGCATTAGAGAATTAGCCATTCCGAGCATGGCACCTGAGGCAGGAGGGTTATTCAGCACATGTATATTTACATACAGAGCGTGAGCTGAGTGTTTCTGATGCTAAAGCTTTGTTGCCCATCTCAGAAATAGCTCAGGCTACAAAGAGATCGAGGTGGATTGATTTTATATTATGTGAGAACTGTCTCTCACTGTGCAATGTGTTATGATAATCAAATTTTCTGTGTTTTGTTTTCCACCTTGATCTCACACTGTGAGCAACTTCTAAATTCCAGTTAGCTGCCTCTCAGGTCACAACTTTTGAATTTGCATGTTGGATTGGGTAAAAATATTACAGTAAGTGCTGAGGTGAGATTTTTTTTCTTCTTGGTTTAGTATATGTTATAGAAAAGAGAGAGAAGAAGAAAGGAAAAAGAAAGAACAACACTGATGTTAAGAGATGATAAGATTCAATCAGGTGAGATCACAGGCTTGCTATTGTATCTCAATTTTTCAAAATTGCCCTTCCCCATCTTAATCCACTTTATGTACCTGGCAGCCGGGATAAGAGCCAGAGTGGATAATATCATTTTGTTTTGTCCCACCAATATGATGCTATCAGGGCGTTGGCTGTGCTTTTAATTAAGGGAGAGCACCCTAACATGTTGGGAAAATATATGTAATAAATCTATTTCTGTACTATCTGGAGAGCAGTATTGTAAGAGCTAAGATCTTGAAGCTAAATCTAGGCCTTTGTGGTCTGTTTTGCACCCTGGTGCCTTGCCTGCTGAGGAAATGCTCTCTTTTAACTGTGAAAAGGTTATATATCCACCATGGCTTCTGGTTTGTGCATTTTACAGGAGGTCCGAAGTCATTGTGGTCTCATCACATTAAACCTGCCACCACTCAACCTTAGTGGCTGATAAGTATTTTTGATGCAGAGTAATCCAGGAAGGGTTACAGCCCAGCAACAGCAGCTCTCGTTGTATTTTTGCCTCCTGCTGTCTACTTTTTCCTCTCCTGTTGTTTATTTTGAGGGACAGCAAAACAGGAAGAAAAAAATAAAAAAAAGACATTACTGCTCAGCCAGTAGTAAAACTTCTTTTATGGGCTGGCCTTGTAGCCTAACACTTCTGACACCAAGGATTTGAAACAGGACCCCAGCGAAGCAATACACATAGCACTCCCTCGACTGCTCTGGCTCATGACCTGAGGGAAGCGCCGAAGCAGCTCTCTTCATCTCTTTGCTGCCAGAAAAATGATTGGCTCAACACAGGTTCAAGGATGAGAGACACCAAGCCAGGGACAGGGAGGGACTTCACTTACTGCGTGGGGCTAGGAGGACAAAACAATTTCTCTTGCAGAGAAAGAGGGGCAAAAAAACACAAAAGCAAACATTATAATAGGACAAGAGAATATATCATCAACATGCAGGCAGGCACCTGAACAGAAAGTTATTACATATTTTTCCCCCAAGAAAATGTTTACAGTTCACACCACATCTAAGCCACTGCCACTATTGAATGAGGCTGAAAACAAAGCTGACTTAGTGATTTCACATGCTTTTATATAACCCTATAATTTTTTTAAAGCGCTTTGTTTCATAAAATGAAATTATGTAGGCAATTAGTCTATACTGTGCACTAACCCCTGTTACGCCTTGGCTAGGAAAGGGAATTTAAAAGAACAGAGTTATTTCATTTTAGAAACAGGTTATTGTGTATGCCCTGCAAGTTTTTCATTAAAAAGTGTTGCATTTATTATACAAAAGAATTATTTCATTGGTCTTCCCTGTGAATGCTTTGAAAACCATGAAAAGATGGTGTATAGTTGGATATATCTCAATCCAGAGCCAAAATCTGTATCTGTCACTTGGAAAAATAGGTAAAGTAGAAGAGGGTGGTGACTTGGACAGCTGGGGCCTTTTACACAGACATTGAGGGTAGCTGTGGGCTGGAAACTCACTGAGAAGCAGCTGGTCTAGTATTGCTTCATCATGGCTCTCTGAGAACCACTGTGGTATGAACTGCCACCATGATGGCAGTCCAAAGAAAGTAGATAAGAAGACAAGTGGAATGGATATAGAAGCATCCTTGCAACCCAGAGTAATGATCATCACCTCCTGTAACCTGCTTCTTCTCAGACAGGGAAATGCCAGATAGAAGACTGCCTGCATCTGACAGACCTGGGGGAGGGAAGAGGTAATGAGGTTGAAGTGTTTGATCTTAAAGGACTGAAATGTTCCAGCATCATAGTGGGATGTTTTGGTTTTCTTGTTATTATTATCTGGTCTTGTCATTTGCAAGTCTGATCTACCAGCTACAATAGATCTGAGCAGGGATTGTTTAAAGGGCAAGCAGAATGCACCAACTGGCTCTCAGTTTCAGGCTTTCTCCTGGACTATGCAAAAGGAATCAGAAAGCTTTGCTTCATCAGTGAAAGCACTGCCCTGAGATTAGCCTGTAATTCTTAGGTTTGCATGGTTTCATTCAACATTTTAAAGTGTCCTGATACATTTCTGCACTCTTTCAGAACTAGAGAAGGGTTTGCAGAGGAGCCTGTTGAGGAAGTTTAACTTCCTGGTGTAAATGTCACTACAAAGCACTAGAGAGAATGCCAGTTATCACAGTGCCAGAAGACACAGAAGTGAGATAACAAAGATATAATGGTATAAAATGGTATAAAATTGTAACAAAGATATAATGGTAGAAAATGGTAGAGTTTACTGGAGCAAAATATGAAGCTATGAAGGATTGAGGAAGGGGTATCTGAGTGTGTTATCAGTCTTTTGTCAAATCTTACCTAAGGTTTAGGGTCACACAAAAGCTTGATACCAGAAAATTATATGGGTTTTGGAGGATATTTTTTTCCATTGCTCCTAGACTAAGCAGTGCTCATAGCTGACATTGTGCACTATTGCAAATTCTACAAACATACAAGCATTAGAGGTATTCAGACTAATTTGACTTGGTCTGGGATGCTGTTACAGTCTCTCGCAGATGCCAGGTCATTAAACGTGTGCTGATGTATGTCTTAGTACAATACAACATTTGGGTTAATTGGCCTGCATAGCTGTAGCAGCTACATACTTGAATTTCTGAAATGTCCACTGGCTATGTCTATTGTGCATAGAATAGCAATACTGCAAGGATGCCTCTTCTAGGACAATAAGATGAATATAGAAAATGAAAGAATAGCCAAATGGTGTCCGATGACGGACGCAAATTAATAAGCAAGAACTCAGATGTCTTTGACTTGCAGGAAGAGGACAGAAATAACTCAGAGTTACATTATATTATAATAATTTCCTTCAACATTTTGAGTTACCTTCATCACAGGCTCCATTCTGTTGCCCAGCACAGTTCTCCTCATTAGAAAACAACTACATTAAGTTCTCTTTGTATCACCCAAAGGGCTGAAACTCTCTTTGTTGCCTATATGCTTTTGCTTTAACCAGGATAAGGTATGTTAAACAAACATTATCCAAAAATGTTAATACTCCTCAAATACCCCTCATATAACTTCAAATCGAGCATTAAATTATACACTTTTACAGAGCAACACAGGGTTTAACTTGCTCCATGTGTTTTTCTAAGTACTGAAGAAGAAAACAACCCATGAAATAATAACACAGCAGAGTAGATCAGGTGGAAGGAATCAAAATGCATGGAGAGCTCTTCAGTCTATTCACAGGTTCAGGTTCTGACAATGACACCTGACATTCCAGTAGCAAAATACGCCTTGATAATTATAGGTGTCAGTGAAGGGCAGAGCTCTGGAGAGCTGCTCACTGAAACATTACCCACTGCTTTTCCTCTTCTGCTTATAACTACTTGCCTGGTATCTTTAAACTTTCCCAATGAGGAGCTAGTTTGTTTCCAATTTGCCCAGAAATCACTGAGACTGAAGAAATATTAGGTGTTTCCAGTCAATTTCTGTTAATCCCAGTCATTTTGATCTGATAGCATTTCAGATGTAGAGAACTTATGAGTGAGAAGACAGACATATGGGCAAGAGCCACTGCTGCCCAAGTCATGCCAATGGTGGCAGAACTAAGTGCACTGGGAGTTCTTGCTTGTCCTTATAGTCTTGAAAGCACTAGAAAAGAAAACAGCTGGGTTGATTACAAGGTAGTGGTCTCATGCTGAAAACATGAAAATTGACCTGGTGTTATTGTCTTAACTTTCCCCAAAGTTGGTTTTCATGGTCCTTGTTGCAATCACAGGCAACTTTCTAGGCTGCTGTTTTCCAAGATCTGACAGAAGCCAGATGTACTCTGTAAACGTTATGTGGTCAGCAAGAAAATATGCAGTATGTATATTCCTTTATCACAGTCCCCTAATGCTGGGCAATGTTATATACCACCAGGGGGTATGTTTGTTTTGCCAGGTTGGTCTATAAGGATATTTTGCGATTACAATATAATCTCTTTGTAAAGATAAAACATTATGCAGGGTCATGAGACATTCTGGTGGAGGACCATATGCACCACAGAGCTCAACTGAGATAGGACTGCAGCAAGAGTGTTTGGAATGCACTTACTTTGTGTCAAAATGTACACATAAATTTCCTTCTCTATTTGAAGATTTTACCGGGAAAAAAAAGGAAAAAAGGCAAGACTTTGTGTTTTAATGGTGAAGTTTTGCCTCAATCTCCTTTCTTTCCAAAGCTACAGATTGTATCCAATGTTATTTTAAAGTGGATATATACACACCAACTTATGATGGGATCTTCAAAGGAGTTTAAATAGCTCTGTTTGGTGCTCAATTAGAAATCTTCATGTTCTCAACTCTTGGCTCACTGATCATCCAAAAGGGGAAGAATAGAAATTAATTTACAGCCATACCCTTATTTCCACTACAGATAGGTCTGAGCAGTGCAAACAGGTACCTAATTTGTAGCATAAGAAGTTGACACAGCAGTGACATTAATGGTCAGCACTATTCAGGGCTTCTGGCTAACCCTCCTAATGTTCACAAGCCCACAGAAAACCCTTCTCACCTTTCATGTGGCTCCATGGCTCATGTTATTCCCCAACTTGTCCTCAGAGAAAAACTCCTCATGAAGTAGTACTTCCCTGCAGTTCCCCAAAATCAAGCCTGAGCTGGTAAGGCACAATTCTGCTCATTGAGTAAAAAATGTTCCAAAGGAGAGGTGTGTGCAAGTCAATGAACTTGGTGTAACCCATGGTTTAAAAAGGCTTCTGTTATCTGGTTTATGCCACAAAAAAATAGGCATTGTAGATATTTCAGGCAGAAGTCTTGACTGATTTAATTTCTGGTCATAGCTTATGGACTGGAGCATATCCCAAGTCTCACATGAATTCTTCAAATACAAAGATCAAAAATCAGGTTGAGTGTTGTGAGTTTTACAATTTTATGTTTTGAGTTTTGTGAGTTTTATGACTCTGAGAACAGGCTGAGCTTGTCTCCAGTCACCATGTTCTGTTCAAGATTATATTACCTGGAGATCATGACAAATTTGAATATCTTGGCTTCTTTTTTTTTTTTTTTTTAGTTTCATTCCGGCTATCTTTAGGTATTCAACTTTTGTTGAGTTTATCCCAGACATCAGTTAAGCCCCCACCCAGCTGCTTGCTCTCACTCTTCCCTGAGTGGGATGGGGTAGAGAATCAGAAAAGCAAAAGCAAGAAAACTTGCAGGTTGACATAAAGATAATTTAATAAGTGAAGTAAAGCTGCACATGTGAGCAAAGCAAAATATGGAATTTTTCATTACTTCCCACTGTCAGGCAGATATTTAGCCACTTCAGGAAAAGCAGAGCTTCACCAAGCCATAACTCCAAATACCCTCCTCCTTTCCTCCGGTTTTATTGTCGAACATGACACTATATGGTCTGGCATACTCCTCTGGTCAGTTGGGGTCAGCCTTCCTCGCTGTGTCCCATCCCAATGTGTTGCCCAACCCCAGCCTAGTAAATGGTGGAGGCAGCATGGGAAAAAGAAAGAGAAAAAAAAAAGAACAACCAACCCTTCAGTGTTATTCAGGAACTGTTCTGCAATAGCCAAACAGTCATAAATCAAAAACAGCACCATATGGGCACAGAATCTGAGGATAAAGAGAACCACTGTGAATGTAATGCCATTATTAATCCACCCCAACATTATGCATCTTGGAACGTTAGGACTCAACCTTAGGGCTGTTCTGTTGTGCCTGATTGTCCACAGCAGTCCCCAGTGAACTATTTCAGGATCTAAGTACTGCCAGAGAATGACAGCATTCTGCCCATGTCCCATTTTTCTAGGTAGTAACCTTCCAGTGTGGAGCAGTTAACCAAGCACAGTCTGGCACTGGGTTCTGAGGCAATCAGCATTGTGTCTGCTCGGAGCCAGAAAGTAGCCATCATGGAACCATTGCAGTGAGGCTTCTTTACCTCAAATCCAAAAAAAACCCCAGACCTTTAGCATGCCATTTTTCACTTCCATAAAGAAGAAGCAAATCTATTTAGTTTTATCAAAGCCATGCTAACAGGACTTTCTGGATATAAAGTTACCAGAAGGCTTAGTGCAATATTTGGGTAACACAGAAATGGGAATTGAACTTTGGAGACTGCATTAAGAAGATGACTGTGCTGTCTTGTGTCTGGGTCTGTCTTAGATTACCATAACTGGTATCTGTTACTGTCTTTCTGAACACTATCAGATATTCCCATGCTTACCTAATATGCTGGAGGAGATGCAAACCATACACAGCTCTCTTTACTGTGGTAAAATAGCAATTAAATACCAATGATAAGATTTATATTTGCCACCTCCTCAGCATAAGGGCAGCAATGCTAGAGTCCAGATTTCCTAGCTGATGTTGCTGATTATTTCCTCACTTCTGTTGCTGTTTTCTTATGCATTTAAAAGAGAAGACAACAAATGTGTGAGAAAGAAACAACATCCTTAAAAGTCATCATGTCTGTGACTTGCAGCAATGTAGTCTACTAGAAATATCCTTGTCTTACTCAGTGCTACACATATGTATATCTTTTTATCAAATGCAAAATCTATCTGAAGGTTGCTCACAGCTTGTTGGACTTGATCAAATTTGTTGAAAGGGAGAATTCTCCTGACCTGGCAGACAGTGAATATTTGGATAGAATCTGCTTACTTTATCTGTGAAGTGAGCGCTTAGTTCTTGGTAGTTTCTACATATAATTGCATACAAGGTATCTACAAACAATCCAATATGCTGGTTTTGAGGCAAAAAAAATTATGGTGCTCTTCATTAGTCTCAACAATTTCACAGACAAAACAGAGACAGATAGTCCAAACAGGAACCATGAAATGCCACAGCCATGAAAGGGAACATTTTCATTCCCAGTCACATTACTTGCACATGCAATCATCACCAACACACCCTGTAACTATCCACTGCACAGTAACAGAGTTCTCTGAAGAGGCTCTTAAACGCTACTTTTCACTCTGCTTGCTCAGAGCTCCAGATCAGACTTACCAACTTTCATGATTTTAACACAGGTCTCAACAAAACAGCCATGTACTTAAGGGAACACATGAGTTATTTTTTCTTTCTTTTTATGTACAGATTATTTTTCCTACCTCAGTTTCTTTGTCTACTTTACTATAGACACTTAATTCAAAATAATACTCTCCAGAAAGTTCAAATTCAATTCTAGAAAAATATGCACGATAATAAGCATAGAACAAATGAGTATTTCTTTTAGTGAATATCAAACCAGGCTAAAATAGGTTTAGAGGCTAAAATTCCACATTTTCCATGTAGAAACTCTGATATGATATCAAGTTCAATAGGCAAAAAAAAAGTATCCCTTTGAATTTAGTGTTTGTAATAGGTGAGGTCTATGACATGATTGGTCAGAATATTAATGAGAATGCCTCAGTATCATTGCCACTTACGAAGACCACTAAAAAAAGGACTGAAAAGAGCTTCTGTTACCAATGCTTGCTTTTAGTATAGCTGAGAATTTGAGTTTTGGTTTTGTCTTTTTAAGAATAAGCCCTTCCTGTAGGACTTATATTCTGCATTCTATCTTTGCTTAAAACATCATTAGCAGATGTAATTTTGCAAGAGTTTTATTGTTATATGAAAGAAATTGGGAAAGTAGGCTTTTCCCAACAACAAAAATTAGAAAAGCAAGTCCATCCATGTTTACTCAGAGTCTGGATATAAGAATAGCTATATTTGGCATCGCAGCACTGGTCAGTGAATCCCCACAGTCATGCTATGAAACTACATGTCACCTCAGTATTTTCAGTTAAAAAATTCTGTCACAAAGGACAATACCAGACCATGGGGAATTCTGAGAGCTGGCACTTCTATATAACCATAATTCTTCTAAAAGCAAAATCTAACTGCTGTTGTTGAGTTATTCATGACTGAAAACTTTGTCATGTGTTGTATTATTATTGGGATTCAGGAAAGTCATGATTATTTTTGTAAGACATGCTACAAATGGCAGAGATGCATGAACTACTGCACTCCCCACAGTGTATGCATACTGTTAATTAAGTATATCCCATTGAAACTTCTGAACACTGCTGTTAACACTCAATAAGGCTTGTGAAGATAATCAGACATCAGTTTTTAAGTGAGGATCCAGCAGACAGTGGTCTTGAAGTAGAAATGTCCATTTCTTTAAGTGAACACTTTAGGCAATTCTATTTGTGAATATACAGCTAAGGGCTGTGGAAGTTTGGGAAAACAGTCCATTAAGTGACCTTTCCTGGTTCTGACTATGCTCTTCGTCTCTCTTCAAGTGCTGCATTCACCAGCTCTATGGTTAGCTCTGAATATGAATGGCTTTGCTGATTTCAGACAGTGTTTAGAGGTACCTACCTCCAGACAGTTTGACCTGGATTTCCAGAAGAAAGTTTATATCCCAGTCTCTGATGCACCTCAGAAGAAAAAGATCACTGATCAGTCTGTTTCCTAGACTGAATGAAAAGTTGCAGATCCCTAAGATTGAAACTTTGGCCTTCAGTCTTAATTATTTCTGTCTCTTTACAAAATGAATGTTACACCCCTGCATTTGTGCCTCCCTTATGCTTCAGAACATGCTTTGAAGAACCCATTTGGCCTGTAGGGTGGCTGAGCTTAGTTTTCCCAGTGAAGTATTACTGAAAGTTTAAAACAATGTTAACCTGGAGCAATGTCCCCATTTTCTGTAACAGCTTCTTCTGACCTGACTTCAGTTTCTCACCACTAGTTACAGTAAAACAAATTGAATTTAATTCCTGGGGAAAAATAAAAAAATCAATTGCAAAGTAAACCTTTACTATATGAAAAAAATTAATGTCTTCCACACAATATGCCCTATGTGAACTAGCTGATTTAATATACAGTTTGTTTCTAAAAAGAAATCATACATATATGTTACAATACTGTGTTCACAATTTTTAGCTTTGAAGAGACCTTTTCAACATGATCCATTGCAACTTTTCATGCTCCAATTTGCCACTACAACAGTGTAAAACACCAACCAGCTTCTGTGGAATACTGGTGTAAGGCACAGTTAAATCCTGTGCTACCTCCACTATTTCAGCTCAACATTGTATTTCAAACTGCATAAATATACAGCTATTAAAAAGTGCAATCCTTTGTAGGTCCTGACTCTGCAGAGCACATGCTACTTTTTAAGTATGTACTTAAATAGTTGGCTGAAATTGGTACTAATAATGGTCATAGCCATATTTGCTTAAGCCCCTGTCTTTCCTAGTGAGGAAGAATTCAAAACTTGAACTGTAATAGAAACTAGGTTCTAACATGGGCTGGCAGAGGAGCTCCCACTTCTCTTATGAATATGCATCAGACTATATAGGATATATGGATATACCCCTAAAATTGGGTTATAGAGTCCTGCTCTGTCCAACCCCTGCTGAATAGAGGGCTGGCTGTTCAAAGGTGATAACATCTACAGAGTTTCAGCAAGCTGTCTTGATTCTGTGAAGCAAAATATTCCCTTGCTCTTCTTTTAATATGATTTACCCAGGATTTTTTCCTCTCACTTGCCTCCTCACCTATTATTCTCTCTTCCAGGCATAATCAGACCATGCAGGAGACCTTGAGACAAGGCATGCTAAGCAGTGTTTTTCTAGGTGCAAATATATCAATAACAAATGTGTTATAACAGTCAGAGCAGTATATCAAGTTATAAAATTAAAATAAGCATTTATGGGATATTTCAGGGTGGTAGAGGGAATGTAGTAAGGAATCAGATGAAATAAATATATATGTTGAGAGAACCAACTGAGGTAAAACATGTCCTATGAGGAGCAGCTGAGGAAATGGGTTGTTTAGTCTGGAGAAGAGGAGGTTCGGAAAGGACCTTATCATTCTCTGCAACTACCTGAAAGGAGGTTGTAGTGAGAAGAGGGTTGGTCTCTTCTGCCATGCCTCAAGTGAAAGGATGAAACAAAATGGCCTTAGTTTGCACCAGGGGAGGTTCAGGTTAGATATTAAAAAACCCAAAATATTTTCACTAAAAGAGTGATTAGTTGCCCAGAGAGGTGGTGGAGTCACTTTGTCTCTAAATTTTCAAGAGGCATCTGGATGTGGCACTTGGGGATATGGTTTAGGGATAATTGTGGTTGACAGTTAGACTAGATGATCTTGAAGGTCTCTTCCTACCTTGATAATTCTGTGATTCTGTAGTTAATTTATATTTATGGCCAACAAGGAAGGAGAACTGAGTGTATGAATTTCTGTGAAGTGTTTTCAGCCTACTGAAGGATAGGCAGGGAGCACAGTAGTGAGGATTATCAAGACAGGAATGAGAATCTAGCATCCAATAACTATCATAGGAAGAACTCAGTCTAGGAACTGGAAGATGACAAAGAACTGAAAAGTGACAGTAGACACCCCGAGATATCATAAACTTGTATGTGGTGTTGGGTTTTTTTGGGGACAGAGTGGATAATGAATAATTGAAAGTTAATTTACAATATGACAAAAGGAAGTGCAAGCCAGAAGTAATTTTTGGTTAATTATTGAGTTGGAAAATTACGGTATATAGTAATGAGACAGAAGAGACCTGAATCTTTGTTTGCAGACATGGGTATATAACAGGAAGGACCATGTCCCTGAAGAGATGACTCCTGCTCTGCAGGCTGGTACTCGGCACCAGCCAGGACAGCAGGCAGCTCCAGCCATGGAACTGTCCATGGTCCTTGTGAGAACATCTCTGAGAACACTTTCATTTGCGTGAAGGACCAGAAATCCATGATTTCCCCTCAACTGGATGCTTTCTGATAGAAGACAGATTCGAAGAGTTGGATGCAAATTACGGAACATAAAAGGAAGTGTTTTTTCAGGGGAGAAAATAAAAAATAAATAAATAAAAAAATAAAAGACTTGCTTCACTTGAAAACTTTTTTTCCCGGTAGTTTAATTTTGGTTTAAAGACCTTTGCCTTCTTATTGAAGGAGGACTGCTTTGTGGCAATGGCAACCTACAGTTTCTCAAATTAAGCTTAATCTTAATGAACATGGTCTAAAGCTGAAAAAGAATGGAGAATTTTTGGTTTTCTAAGCTTTATGCTTCCTTTAATATTTTGACATTTTTACTTAGCTGTATTCTAGAAAACATATTTTACTAAGAGAATGTGTTGAAGCTTATCCATTTAGTGCACAGATTTAGTACATTCAGGTCTCTTCTTTTTTTATTTCAATGCCACATTCAAAATACAGTCTCTAAAAATTCTAATTTTATTAATGTTGTTGCATACCAAAAAAAATAAAAAATAAAGTTTACTACATGAAAGAGAAATAGAATGCTAAAAGTGCTTAAATGTAAATAGTCCATGCTGGTTGCCACAGGTCTACCCTATCATACAGTTAGACAACTTTAAAGACACCAGTAACAAGTTATTCAAAGCTGACATGTAGCACAGTGCTCTTTACAGATCTTCAAGATATATTTGAGCTGCATTCATCTTCCTTTCAGCAGAAGTCCATCCGAAAACAATCTGTGGAAGAGTTGCATGAGTAAGGAAGTGCACATTTTCTTTTCCTTCAAAGCAGAAACTTTGAGCTGTGCAGGGGGTATAAAAATAGGGTTAAAAATTAAGTAGTATAAACTGAAATTCCAGCAGTAAGATGCTGAGTGAGTAAAATCTAGATATATTTTATTCATCTAAGTGTCCAGTGGCAAATCTCATAAAAGGACAAAGTGGTGTGGACCACCTTCCAAACAGACCCATCCATTTCTAAATCAAATACACAGCTAGAACAAGATTCTTTACAATCCACATTGGATGAACTGCAATGAAAAGGGATACCTAGGATTCATAATCAGGGCCCTTGGATCTAGTTGTTGACCTTGCTAGAACCACAACCTCAGGAAGACCAAGCGGCACCATAAATGATCGATCATATCTGTTTACATTCACAGGATGCATTTTGTTTTTTCTTACTGAGTTACATTTGATATTACTTCTTTCATTTGATCTCTTATACTTCAGCAACTGTCATAGCTCTTAATTTACAGTATTTACCCTTTCATTTGTATTGTAGTCATTGGTCAAGAACAGAAAATTATTCTTTTCTTTTTAACTCTTGACACTGAAAATTCCTCTAAATATGATCCTAGCACAGAGAAAGGAGTACTGATGTTCACTTTCAGCTAAGTCACACAGTGAAGCAGGATCCTCAAGGACCTATATAGCCAAGGAACAGTACAAAGGACTTGACTAAAGGTTATTTCCTTAGATGTTCTAGGATCTATGGGTCTTTTCAAGGAACTCTAGAGCACTGTTTTAGTATCAACTTTTCCAGTGTTACTGATTGTGGGTATTATTTTCATTTGCCTTTTCACTTCTTACAGTTAGTTTCAAACATTTTGCTTGGGATGTTGAAATGTCAGCTGTATGCTCCCTCCAGTTTTGGTTGCAAGTCTAACTTCTCCTCTGGTTTAATGCAGTATTTTACAATAAAGAAAATTCTAATGCAACCAATTATCTCTTTGAGAATCAGTTTTGCTCAGTGAGAATCTGAGGTAATCACAATGGGCTTTCCTTTCAATATGATTTCAGCTTGTTTATTTGCTTTTTATTTCTCTAGAATAATTGATAAACTTAACATCAAGTTTAACTCACTTCTGAATACTGTTTGGATGTTAAGTAGTTTGCATAGTTGCTGGATTTTTCACCTGGTTTTACTGAAGTCTTTGTATAATATTGTTATAGTAATTGGACATACATCTTTCCAGGGTATTTGTAAGTCCTGTACTCCAAATTTTTCAGAATTTGTCATACATCAACAATGTGATTTATTGTAAAGTGAAGATGAAGGCATCTGCAACTGAAGAGTGGGGTATTCCACTAGAAAGGACTTGAGGAATGCAGTAGAAAATGAAAAGCAGGTTTTGAATTTAAAATTATGATTGAAAAGCCATGTAAGTGACCTATGTGCTAAGTGATCCACAGCTGTGCTTCAGAACAATATTAAACTTTTTATCACTGAGGCTGTCTTTATTATGTCAACAGTTAAAAGTTTGATCAGGAGAGCACAGTAATGCAAAAGCCATTTGACAACTATGTGTGACTTGCTACCTGACAAAAGTTTTGGAAATTCTGCTTCAAAGTGGTTTTCCTGAAGACAATACTTGTTCCCAATATAAATTACCTGTATGCATTCTTACAGTGTTATTTAATGTTCTCATATTTGGATTTTCTGTGGATTTGTTTTGGTTGGGTTTCTTTTGTTTTGGGTTGGGTTGGATTTTTTACACACCATAACACAGACAGCCTTAAAGTACTAAGTTACCATCTTTCCCTTCTCAAGCATTCTTTCCACTAGCTTCAGTAATGATGGAATATATTTTGAATAAACTATAAATAGTACATATTATCTATCTTTATTTTTAGACATTCAAGTGTTAAAATATTTTTATCCATTTGTACCTTTAAATTTTAATAGTTTCATTGTGGCTGTTCCTGAACCATTCTGTGGGTTTTGGCTGTGCTGCAGACCTACCATGTTGAATTTACACACCTCTTTCAGATGTGTATCTGCAGTGAACACAGACTGTCTGTACATGGAGTGGTTCACAAAATTCTGTTCTTCTGTAACAAAATTGTATTTTCTCCCTTGCATTTTAATAAGTAATGCTAGAAATGCTTTCCAATTGACTATGCCTCTTCATGTGATTTTGTTGCTACAGACTGCCATAGGATATGTCTTCTCTTCTACACTGGCTGATCCATCTCCTAGAGTTGTAAGAAAATTCACTTCATCAAGGCCTAGAATAATGACATTCACAATGCTTATGTTCCATTTGCACAATCAAATGAGTTATACCTTGACTAAACATTATTTTTATCAACTGATGACTAAAGAACAGAAGAAAGACATCTGATATACAGAATTGCTGGCTACAACTGGAGTTATTTATGAGTTACACACAGAGAGATACCAGTTCACTCTTTCATCTGCAGGAATGAATCCCAGGGAAAAAAAAGGCCACAGGAGCATAAACAACTTGTAATTCTATTCTGAAGCTATTATTCATAGCATGAATTAGAAAAAGTAATCTCTCTTGGATGAACTTGAAATGTTAACCAGGAGAATTTACTCCTTAAGTGTTTTGCAGGCATTTATAGTCCTTCTTCAGCAAACCCACAATTTGGAAACTTTACACTATGGCTACTTTTGCAGTATTTTCCATATATTGTTGAGATACCTCTCAACTGTTCACAGCCATCTACAATATAAATTTAGGAGCTGATACCATTTTACAACAAGCAGCTAATCAGAGAATCAGATGTCTGCTCTTTGCTATTTCAAGAACTTGTGTGCACATGGATTCTGTGGATTCACCGTGGAAAATCACCTGAAGCAGAAGAATTTTTAAATAGATAGTCCAAGAAATAGTTTCCTTCAGACAAAATCTGATTGATTTTTATGCATTTTCACAAGTGAATACTGTACCTGAAAGAGATACTGCACATCCAGAGATGCTAAATATCTTGAAATGTAAAATCAAAGTCCATCCATGCCATGTATACAGTTTTAAAAAAAAAATTACCTTACTTTGCAGTGGCACAGCATTACACCAGTACTTGTAGAGGGATGTATAGCCATAATATATACATTGCGTACACAAAACTGCAGGAGAAATCTTCGCCCACTGTCCTGTTTTGGCCAAATTTTAGATAAGATTTAACCAAAATTATCTTTAAAATTGATACTATAACATTCCTTTCCACCCTATCTTTGTGCAGCACTTAGCAACTACTTTTTCCAGTTAAAACTAGAAGCAACTGCATTTCAGTGGCAGAGATCAATACAGATGTTTTGAAATGCTTTTGTGTTTTACTAACCAAAAGACTGAGGTATAAACTTACCTGATATGATATGAATACTGATAGTATTCATAGAGTTGTAAATACTTTGGATTGTGACCTTATCTACTTCCATGTTCTATGAAATAAGAGGAGTGATTTTTGTAAAATAGTAATATACTCATCAGATCCTGTCCTCTGCAACTTTACGAATAATCAAAAGCTTTACTTGTACTATAGATGTTCCATAGTACTTCTACAGAAAATTTCTTATTTCCAACATATCCCTTGAGGCTGGATATCTCTACATAACAGTAATATTAATGTTTACAGTCCAATAATATCATCAGTTTCAGTAATTATAGAATCATAGCTGTAAAAGACTTTGAAGATCATTGATTCCAACTATAAAGCTAACACTGTCAAACTCACCACTAAAACATGCTCCTAAGTGCCGCGTCTACACGTCTTTTAAACACTTCCAGGGCTGGTGACTCAACCACTTCCCTAGCCAGCCTGTAATCCTCAATTTAAATCCATATTACCTGCTAAATACGGTGAATCTAAGATAGTTTACAGCACAATGTTGGAGTTTTTTCCTAAGTGAGCAATTTTTACAGTTCTGCAATAGAAAGGAAAATTGCTTCAATAGAGAAGCAATCTATTAAGCATTGACTATGAACAAAAGAAATCCTGAGGCATCGAGCACAGCATTGTAAACAACAAAATAAAGCCTGTAATATTTTTATTAATAGACTATAAAGGAAAATTACTCCAATTACAAGTCCTTTCATATTTTTGCTAAAATGAAAGTAGCCCTCAATGTGTTACAGCATATACTGCTCTTTGGGAGTTTTGTAAAGTCTCACTGATTCTTATGTGGCTAGTCTATGTCATTTGAAGATATAAGAGCATTACATAAGAGAAAGAAGAAAGATAAATAAGGGACATCAGTGTTCAGAAAGCTTTTGATGAGGACACAGATTCAGTGTTTAACAAGTATACATCTTAATTCAGAAGGATTTTTGCCAAGAGTAATGCATTTAGTCCATGGTAATGGTGGAATAGGCCACTGAAGTTGAAGGAATTATGGAATGGAAGAATCTAGTCTCTTCCAAGATTGTTTTTTTTTTCAGGCCTACCATTTCAGATTAATGGCAGACATAACTGAGGGAGGAGGTATGCTATCTTTCTTGTTGTGCTCTGAAAGTATATCTTAATTCTTACCTGAAAAACTTCACCTCACCATTGAAATGTCACATACAATTATAATTCAGTTCAGTACAGGGAAAATACCCAGAGACATACCCTTTAAGACCTGTAATGTGAATGTAGATAACATAATGAGAACTATATACACGTAACAAAGGATCTTGTCTCATCAAGTTGTTCAAGAGGTATGTTGTCAAAAATAACCAATAGTTTGGAATGAACTGAGCAAACAGAGGAAAAACTACTTTAAAAGATTTGTTTCAGACATATCAGAAGTACTAGGTTTGCCAAGAAGGCATGAATTTTGCTTCACTAGGCAAACAACAAAGGCTCTCTGAAAACTAGCTACATCCTGAAGTGTAGTGGCAACCAATCAGACAGTAGGTCTGTTACAGAATTTCTTGACTAAAGCAAAGTTTACCTGCAGTGACCAAGACAAATCTTTGTTCCAACACAATTGTCATAAGGTGCTTAATGCTCATGCAATGCAAACATGACCTTAATCTGCCATCAGCACTGTGACACATTATCCATCCTGTTCTTTCAACTTGCACATGCAAGTCTCATTAGTGAATGACTGGTTTTATACATACAGGTCATGAATGGTCTCTCCCACATTGCAAAATCTTGGTTATACTGAAAAAGCATGTTTCTGTACAGCATTTGATATCTACTCAAATGACATGAAGAAAGTTTGAGTTGTCTCAGGTGTTCATAACTGTCTTCAAAACTTTGAAGCCATTCTTCTTAAGGAACCAGGCATTTCCAGCTTAGTGTTTGCCCTATTTCTTCAGCCTTAGTTAATAAAGCTCCCAGGCACAATAACTATCCATATATTAGTACAGCACCTGAAAATGCTTCAAGATTGATTTCTAAAATTGTTATTTTATGAGCACAAAAATGGAAGAGAATACTGTCCTTACAAAGGGAGTATTGAAAAAATAACATATACACTTGTAAGAAGAAAGGAAAAGCTATATACTCTGCTTCTATTTCCCACTTGCTCTCAGTGGAGGACAATTAAAACTTTAGCTGGACATTGCAGAGCTTTTTTTTCTTTCAAAAATGCTGCCATACAAGTGCTTGTAGAATCTGAAGAGCCACAGGTTTTTTGCACCTATGGGCATTCATAGAAGGGGAATTAGCTAACATCTGTTTCATGGTCTGTGCAGATTTTTCTCTTTCCAATGGATACTGTTATGCACACAAGAGAAACACTTAAACAATTTCCATGCAGCTGGATGGATTGTTTCATGTTATTCCATGTCATCCTGGCATCCTACCCAATTGTCATTCTGACATGACAAAGCAGATGCCCCAAGTTTCATATGCGATGAAACCTTTTTCAGCAGCTGTGAATCAATTGCTTACAGGAAAAGTAAGTCTATTAAGTGCCTCCAGGTTATTTTCAAATTAAGACATTCAAATAAAATGGTTTCAATATTGTCAATCTTTACACAAGTAACTGATTTCAATGCAGGCTGAAAAGATTTCCTCATGCATTCAAGAACACACTGGGAAGGGAGAAGTATGCTGAAAAAAATTTAAACAAAAGGAGTTAAAAGCATCAATAACTGCTGCTTCTTTTCAAAATACAATATTCTATCTAGAGAGAGACTCTAGACAGAGAAGGGAAAAAAAAGGGTGAAAAACCTGTCCCTAGTTAATTGTGTTGTCTAGATTTACTTCTTCTAGCCTGACATCACACACTGCTCACCTGCAGTCAACTGTGTAGGTTTTTAACAGACTGTGGTATGTCCTCTTGTAAACGCAAACACCACAGCCCAGCAACTTCTAAACTGTCTGTTTGGAATTTCTTAAGCCAGAAAAGAAAGCACCAGCAAATACTGAAGCAGTTCATCAGCAAGGATTGCATGGAACCTTCCTGTCAATCAGTTAGTGGAGAGATACGAGACACATGTCAGGTCTTCCTGAGACAATCTTGTTCGCCTTTCTAAAGGAAAAGAATGTAATTCAGCTAAATGTGGAAAAGTTTGACAGTCAGTAGCCACTTAGCATTGACTTTCAGAATCATGCATTTGTTCTGCATAGGTAAAATAATAAGTTAATAATATCTTGTTTGCTAGAGAAGCCACAGTAGGCATTTAAAAGAAATCAAATTAATTGCATTCCAATTTTCTGAGAACTGCTGTTATTTCAACATGAGAAAATATAAGTATGGGAAAAAACTTATGATTACATATATTCAACTATATATGTGCTAAGATGTGGAAGAGTACTGTTTTCAGCTGGGCTGGAGTTAATTTCCTTCACAGTAGCTCATATGGAACTGTATATTGGCTTTGTGCTGAAAACAGTGTCGATAACACAGGAATGTTTTTGCTGCTGCTGAGCAGTGCTTACACAGCACCAAGTGCTTTTCTGCCTCTTATCCTACCCCACCCATGAGGAGGCTGGGTGTGCACAAGAATTTGGGAGGAGACACAGCCAGGGCAGCTGACTCCAACTGACAAAAGGATACTCCATGCCACGTGACATCATTCCAGCATATAAAGCTGAGGGAAGAGGGAGGAAGCAGGGACATTTGGGATGATGGTGTTTGTCTTCCCAAGTCACTATTACACATGAGTGAGCCTTGCTGTCCTGGGATGGCCATGGGAAGTGGTGACTGAATTCCTTGGTTTGTTTTGCAGCTTTTGCTTTACCTAGTAAAGTGCCTTTTTTCTCAACCCGTGAGTTTTTTCGCTTTTACTCTTGAGATTCTCTACAAAGTCCCAATGCAGAGGAAGTGAGCAAGCAGCAGTGTCGGGCTTAGTTGCCAGCTAGAGTTAAGTGAATGTTTCTAAGAGACAGAGGGGTGGTATATATATTCTTGTTTTCTCATCTTTCTAAACTGCAACTACTATTTCCTGCCTTAAGAAAAAAGTTTGCCTTGAGAGAAAGAGGATGTCCTTTACTGCACTAGTCAGTGTTGTGTCTGACAAAAATTATGTAAGAAAAGGCCTGATGAACAAATTCAGATAAAGATGGTAATCCTATAATGAGTACAAACTGTAAAAGAGGAGAACTTTTTCAAAGAAGGCCTAAAGATCTGATGAACCTTGTGTCAAAAATAGGGGAAAAAATGTCAATACTCTAGAGAATTGTGAAACAAGCTTAAATGATATTCATTTCAGCCCTGCTGAGTGAATGCTTTTTAGGATTTGGTATTGCAAATGTTCCACAAAAGAAAACGGGAATCTCACATGTGGAAATCCATTGGATTGGAATACAAATGAAGTATTGGCCTTACGGTTTATCACAAGGAAGGAGACAATATTGTTACTTGGGCTACAGGAGACAGTAGATGCCACTGATTTTGTTTTTGTTGTTGCCATATGTTTAGGATGATGATATGACTAACTCTGAAGTTACAACTGAGTTCTATAATCCCTCACAAAGGATAATAAAATGTAATTGCACCCTTTATCATTATATAAGGAGAAAGATAGCATTTCTGTGCCTGTTTGTTTACTTCTAGTTGCTTGTGGGCTCTGTTGCTCCAGTTCCTCTAACTACACTGTAGTAGTAACTGACAGAAACCATTGCATTCTTGGTATAAGCCGAGTTTTTAAAACTTCCCAGAAGTCACAAGGTCAACAAATGACAAGTTAAATTATTAGCTAAATTATTTGGTTTACACCATTAAATGGAAATACAAAATTAAAACTAAGGTGAATTTTCTTTTACTATAATATCATAAATAAAATTTATGGCTTTTTAAAATAGTTTTCAATTTATTCTTTATTTCTCATTGTTTCTTCAAAATAAGCAGATTAATTTGCAATCTACTCAAGACAGGAAAATTTTAGTCAGGGATTTGCTGTTTTTCAGTGATGTGATACAGGGTGATGCATTTTATACATTATTATTCAGGCAGCCAAAGTAGATTATTATAATGCTTCATTTTGGTCATAAAACATATGTATTTATTTATGGACATCTGAAGCTGTGTTGTGTGCTGCAGGTTTTTGGGGTATTGATCTTCAGCCTTGCTGGCAATGCAGTCTATAATGGTGGCAATTAGGGAAACAAACTCTAGGAGACCTCAGGGATCATAATTAAAAATTTAATTAAATCTTTTATCTTAATTTTGTTGATCCTTGTTAATCATTACAGTTTTTAGAAGATTCCATGTCTCATCAGAAAGCAATGACTATATTTTGAAAATATTGCGATATCATTTATGTTCAACATTTAGAAAAAGCTGCCACTGATTAAAGGCAAATGGTTTCTCAAAACACATCATGTTTTTTTCTCCTCAGAAATTTTATGAATGGAAATTCGATAGGTTTGTTGCATCTTTTCAGGATTTCCTGGTATCTAGACAGACCTATTCCTCTGGCTGAGCTACAGTACAGATTTTGAAAACCTGATGACATCTGTGCATGTGCAGACCAACTATCCCATGGATTTCATGCAAACATGATGCATGTATAATGCATGTGGAATAGGTCTAGTGCTTCTCAGAATCATTGATCTGACTCTAAAGAGCACACAGCCACATACAGTTCAGAAAATCCCAGGTAGAAGTATGGTAAAGACAATTCAGGAACTAATTTTGACGGTAAGGCTACTAATGTCACTGCTTATAGAGGAAAAGTTCTGTGTTCCACAGAAAGTATCAGAGACTTTGTGCCACAAAGTGTAAAGGAAGGAGATCTAGAGCATGGCTGTGTGTTTACTCTTTTCACTCATGATATGCTTCCAAGAGTGTCATGTTCACAGAACTGCAGAATCACAGAGTGGTTCAAGTTGGAAGTCATATTGTTCAACTTCTGTGCTCAAACAGAGCCACTTACAGCAAGTTGCCCATGATTGTGTTCAGATGGCTTTTGAGTATCTCTGGGAATAGAGCCTTCATCAGCATTGACTCTCAGGAGAACCTGTGCCAGTTCTCAGTCACTCTAACAGTAAAAATGTGTTTCCTGATGTTCAGATGACTCCTTCTGTATTTCAGCTTGTGCCCATTGCCTCTGGTCACTGGGCACCACTGAAAGAGTCTGACTCCTTCTGTCTGTTTTGCACCCTCCCTTCAGGTATTTATATACATTAATAAGATTCCCCCCAGAGCCTTCTCGTCTCTAGGCTAAACAACACATCTTGCTCAGCCTAACATTGTCCAAGATGCCCTTTGCAGAAAGGGCACTTCGCTGGCTCATAGTCAAATTGGTGCCCACCAGGACCACCAGATCCTCTTCCACTGAGCTGATTTCCAGCTTGGTGGCCCCCAGCATGTATTCATGCATAGGATTGTTCCTCCCAGGTACAGGACCCTGCTCCTCTTTTTGGACTTCATGAGATTCCTGTCAGGCCATTTCTCCAGCCTGTCAAGGTTTCTCTGGATGGCAGCAAGCCCTCTGGCTTATCAGGCACTCCTCCCAGTTTTGTGTCATCCGCAAACTTACTGAGAGCACGCTCTGCCTCGTCATCCAGATCACTAATGAAGATGTTAAATAGGACTGAAATCAGTATTGACCCTTGGGGTACACTACTAGCTCCTGGCTTCCAAATGGACTTTGTACCACTTTGTATCACCAGCTTGGAAAAGAAGACAGAAAGCAGGGGTGTGGGGGGGAGGTCATTTTCAGTTTCACCATAGCTCCAAGTAAAGGTGGTATCTACTGTCAATGATAGTTAGCATTAGACACAAAGCTGATCTGAAGTAGTGTGTATTAAAACTTCTGCAGAAACCATGAGTGTGAATGATTTTCTTTCTAAATTATTTTTATTCTTCTGAGTTCCCAAACTCTTCTTCCATTCCAAGGACATTGGAAAAGCCAACATTCAGTAATCCTCCGAGTGGTGTCAAAATAAGTGCAGTATCATATTACAGTGTGACACACTGCATCCTTTCCTATGTGCCTAGAAGTCCTTGCAGAGAAAGATGGGCAGTAGTCCTGCTTAGGGCAGGTCCATGTGGCTACAGCATGTAGACAGTGAATGTGAGGCCCCACTGAAATCAATGTATCCTCCTGAGGGTCTCCAGTTTCAGAAAAGAGGACTTCAATACTGAACACTGAAGGAAAGTGTGAAGAGCCAGGGCAATGCTCTTTATTATATAAAAAGCTAGAGGAAATCTTACTGGTCATAAAATGCATTTAAATGATTAACAAATACAGAAATACTGTTGTCACTTGCATGTTCAAATTTTGTGTAGTTTCTTCAACTTTACAAAAAAATACAGAGACAGAGCATGAAATTTCCCCAGGCACATATCTTAGGGGGATGTAAGAACACACTTAATTAAGCACTATGGGTAGCTCATCGTGCATTAAAATGAAGTATATGTTTAAGACTTTGCATTACGACATCCTGGGGCAGAAGACCATTCTCCCTCAAATGATCCAGAGAGGTTAGAGGGAATGTGGAGGAAAATGAACTGTGCATTTCCTCCCTACTTTGTAATCACATTTGTGCATTGGTTTTTGTTGGAATTAGATACTGTATGAAAAAACAGAGGAGACGGTAAATTGACAATAAAAATGTATGTCTCCAAAACTGATGGAGTAAAAGGGGTATGATATCACTAGCAAGTCAGTCTTATTGCATACAAGCAGACAGAATGCAAACATTACAAAGACAAGAAACTTTCTCCTACCAGGAAGTGCTGTCTGGCTGCCTCCCCTCTTAACACTATTGATTATGCTCCCCAAAGGTCATAAATTACTGGAAGAGTTATTTTTAAGAATATTTGCTGAGCCTGACCTGTCAAGAGAGGTTAATCTAATGACTCTCCTAGCTTCAGTTTGCAGTAGGCTAAATCTGGATTTCTTCTTAACTGCTGTTAAAAGCTCCCGTGTCTTCCAGATTCTTCCCAACTTGTTGTTAAAAAATCTAAATCAGGCAGATGACAAAGTGAATAGACTCTTTTGTACGGGGACCAGAAGAAGGACACTGAGGAACTCTTTCTGAAAAGAGAGAGTGCCTGTTTCACACTAGGAAATGTGTACATCTTTGTGTGGGGCAATTCTCCACCAAAAAAAAGAAAAGGGGGGGGAATAACAACAAAGATCTCAAAGGTTTGTTTTCACCTGGGGGTCTACTTTTTAGCTAATATCTCTTTTTCCTTTGTTTAGGAGAAAAAGGGGAAAACATCCTCTTACAGTCATAATGGATTCATTTGGTATGCTTTTTCCTCCTGCTTTTTTTTTTTTTTTGACATCTCAAACATACATAAATGTTGGGAAATGGAACTCGTATTGCTTCATTATCTAAACTCTTCCATGGAAAGTATGACAGGGAAGGCAGACTAAAACAAATAAAAGAAAAGGGAAAAAATAATTTAGAAATAAGGGATTTTGTAGTCAGATATTTCGGTACAGACTGGTAATACTCTCCTAATTCTGATGACTTTAACTGATATTTATGCTTTTATAATTAGGACAGCTCTTAGTACTTCAGAAAGAAAAGGGGAGATTTGTAAAGGAGGGAGAGGGGATGAAGTGCATCTTTCATAGAAAGAATTAATAGAGATGTGGTATACTGCTAGATTTGCATGCAATATTTACTGTAGAGACACAAACAAGGAAAATACCCTATCAAACTGCCTTGCCATGCTATCATCCTTTGTCCAGACCTGCTGACACATCAGAAAGGTCCTGTCAACATGGTCATAACCATCCCAAAGGCACAGATTTGGTGAGTGTTAGGCACACCATAGGAATCTTGAAATGTATTTGCTTGTTCCAGTTCTGTAAGAATCACAGATGCCAGTAAACGGTGTGCTGGAATCCACAAAATAGAAAAGTACAACTTTAAAGGCTGTATGAGTGTTGCTCAGTTCTATTTGCACTTCGATTTTTTTCCTTCGTACTTGGAGGCAGCTCAGATTAATTTTACTGCAGTTGAAAATCATGCAAATATAGTTTAGAAAGAGGCATTTAATTCTTTATTGCTCTTGCACACAACACAAATAGCACCTCCAGTACTAACACAGCTAAGTGTTTTTAGTGTTATTCCACTATACAGTACATCACAATGTTAATTTTCCACATTACTTTATTTCTTCTCTAACCCATATTTTACAACAGAGAAAACAAACTGCTTGTAATTACACTGCATGCCAGGACAAATTAAGTAAACACGCATTTTTAATGCTTTTGGCTGTTAGGGTGAGAAACAAAGGGCTCTGGTTAAGGTCAATATTAGAGTTATGCAATTGCTCTGGGATACAAAAGACAAATGCCAGTGATTGAACATTGGTGAAATGGAAACTGTCCATTCTGTGCAGTGTTTCTGAACTCCTGAAAATAATATGCTGCACTGAGATGAGGTCAGTTCTCTATTTTCATTTTCTTTCAGGATAACACTAATACCAATAATAAATAATAATAATAAAGTAATGGGAAAATCTATTGTGTCATTAGTGAAGCAATAAATCAGCAAAAAGTAAATGAGAGAACAGCTATTGAAGATCAGCCTTGTGTTGTGTTTGCTAATGCTACCATCTCAGTACTACTGGGTGATGCTGATAAAGGTTAACAGCAACTATAGGGGAAACCTGATTTTGCTCTCACTGATACTAGTGTAAATCTGACTTCAGTGAAGTTATGCGTCTCTAACTAGAAAGCAGACAGTGACCTGATGATTATATTGTTTGGTGATGGACAATGAGGAGTTTTACATGTTCTTGCCTTTAATGGTATGGATTAGGCCAGAGGCACAACATTCAGAGGCAGATGAAGCCTCATGAGAAAAGGTACTCAGACCAATCATCTTTACTCAGCCAGCCACAGATACTGGGCTACTGGCTTATGTGCATCTCTATTTTAGTGATAAATTCATCTTTCTCCCAGAATAAGGAATTTATTTCTGAGACACTGCTTTTGCTAGCAAGAATGCTTAGGAAAAGAAGAGCTGAAGTAAAGAAAGAAAAAATTCACACAGCATACTTCACCTGTAGAAGATCATGGAAAGAAATAATACTAAGAAAGAGATAACAGACAGTTCCCTAGAGGGGGACACCAACCCATGTTGTGACGAATGAACATTCAGAACATGGGAAAGAAAATAGTCTCCAGCCAAATCTTAAGAAAGTCAAGGATAAATCCTAAAGAACTGGAGAGAAGGAATTAAGAAAACCAGGAGCTTTTCTGGCTGTACCTCTGATTCATGACTGCTGTAGCTAAATATGATGCTGAGGGCCAGCCGCAGTCTGCCAGTGAATGAATTTGTGAATGCTCAGGCTATCATTTACATTTCCAGCTCTTGGTAGGTGAAAACATTTCCCCTCCGTGTAATATCATGTACGACTGAAGTCTCTCCTTTCCATCAGAACAAGGACTGCTCGTTACTTGAGTACAAGCAGCCCATGCAGGAGTGATGAGGGAAGAAGGAGGCCTTTTCTGTCACCTAGACTTACTCAGTCTCAGGATTGCGCAGCACATTCACCAGTCTTGAAAAGGAGTTCTGGTGGGCTAGAGTCTAAAGTGATCCTCCACCTAGAAGCAGGGCTGTGTCCCCACCAGGACCTAATGTAAGGGTAAACCATTTGCAATGCTAGACAGAGTGGGACTGTGTTGCTTTCTGTCTTAACTCTTTTACCCCTTCCCTGTGCTACAAACTTTGTGGGGTGTGGGACTGTATAGGCAGAAACAATAAATTATGGACTAGTTCCAGCTCCCAGTCCAATCCAGAAGCACTGGTCCCAACTTCTGACATCATCTTAAACCTCACTCCATGGTCTTGATCCATGTGAACTAAAGAAGGTGGGGTAACAAAAGAAGGAAAAGGGATTTAAAGTGACAGAGATAAAGCTTGTACAACATCAAGGTATGGAAAAAAACTGGCTGAAAAGAGATTGCCATGGTTTAACCCCAGTCAGGAGCCAATCCAGAAGCACTGGTCCCAACTTCTGACATCATCTTAAACCTCACTCCATGGTCTTGATCCATGTGAACTAAAGAAGGTGGGGTAACAAAAGAAGGAAAAGGGATTTAAAGTGACAGAGATAAAGCTTGTACAACATCAAGGTATGGAAAAAAACTGGCTGAAAAGAGATTGCCATGGTTTAACCCCAGTCAGGAGCTAAGTACCACCACTCACTCGAGCACCACGCAGCCACTCGCTCACTCCTCTGTGGTGGGATGGGGGAGAGAATCAGGAGAGTAAAAGTGAGAAAGCTCGTGAATTGAGATAAAAACAATTTAACAGGTAAAGTCAAACCCACGTAAGCAAAGCAAGGAATTTCTTCACTACTTCGCACGGGCAGGCAGATGTTCAGCCATCCACAGGACAGTAGGGCTCCATCATGCGTAATGATTACTTTGGAAGATGAACACCATCACTCGAAATGTGTCTCCCATTTCTCCTTCCTCCCTCTTTATATACTGAGCGTAATGTCATATGGTATCCCTCTTGTAATTTGGGGTCAGCTGTCCTGGCTGAGTCCCATCCCACCTTCCCATGAGCCCCTAGTCCACTTGCCAGTGTGTATGAAAAGCTGAAAATGCTGTCACTCTGTGTAAGCACTGCTCAGCAACAACAAAAATCTCTATATTATAAACACTGTTTTCAGCACAAATCCCAAGCATAGCCCCATACTAGCCGCTGTGAAGAAAATTGACTCTAGCCCAGCCAAAACCAGCACAGAGATTCAGTGTGAAAGTTTAATTTGGGCAAGCTGCATTGATGAGTTTTTCAAAAACTCACCCCATATTGGCTCTGATTTTGCCTATGGCTTGTACCGCTGTTAAGTGCCAAAAAAACTTATTCTGCTGCTCCAGAACATTAGAAGGCATACCCACTAAAACAAAGGACAACATTTTATTTTGAAGAAGCTAGGTATTCATACTTCTCTATATTGTGTTGTTGCTACAATATTTTATATACACATTGTCACTAAATGGTTCTGCTTAATCTATGTGAATCACTTCACTTACTGTTGAAATGCAGCTTCCTTTGTTTATATACAAGCAAGTGAAAATGCTCACTCACCAGGATGTAGTTTGCAATATAACAAGTATGCTTACTTCCAAGAAAGAATCTTGAGTTTGCTGCCTGCACCTCAGGGTCCAACATGTTTTATCTCCCGATGGGGTTGCCATGTCAGTAATATATTTCTAAATAAAATATCAGTATTTTTCTTTCTGCAGGCTAGCTTATTAGCTAATTGCTTTCCCATAATGGTCATATGCATCCACACCTGTATATTTTATTCTTAAAAACTATTTTATTGGTCCTTTGAGATAACTTACTGACCTGCCCAATTTTTCACAATGCAGCTAGAGAATTTGCAGCCTGTGCTGAGTATGAAAACTGAAAATTGTCAGTGCTACATTCTCAGTTTTCTGAATGGTTAAGTGCTGTTTTCTGGAATCAAAGGTTCATAAATGGCTTGTAAAAGTTTAGTGAACAGGGCCCATAGCCTATTGATCCCATTGTATTCAATACAATTCACTTTAGTCAATGAGCTCAGTAAATAATGATACTGCTGTTATGAGCATCTTTCCTTCCTTATAAACAACTATTCACTTGTGTCCTGTTATAATGATAATGTCACTGATTTACAGAGGTTGCCCAAGTTACCTTATTAATTAGAAGATGCATTAGGCCTATTGCAAAACATTGTTCTGACTGTGAGCTATCACTGCCCAAGGACCTCTAAAAGACAAAGAATTCCATTTTGCAAAATCTAGTTAACATATCAAAGAGCAGTAAATGTGCAAATTGCTGTCATAAGGAATCCTTTATTGCTTTTCCTTTTCATGATGGCACCCCTCCCCCATCTCTCCATTCTACCCACTTTGACAAGGTCACTCATTGGAAAGAAGAGCAGCTATTTATGTTCTTCAGATGTTTACCTTCAGCAAAAGACACTTCAAAGACTGCTTATGGGACTCTCCTCTCACCCAGCAAACACTTAAAACCCATTGTTGTGATTGATGGGCCCTTCCTGCAGATTTAATAAATATAAGCAGAAGCCAGATCCCTTTTTTTAGGCCAGCTGTCTTGAATAATAGTCAAAAAGCTCATGGGTGGCCAATGTAGACAGGACTCTTCAGGAAATGCTTAATGATTGTTTGATACATTTTTGTGTATGTGTTTTTGCAAATTTATTGCTTGAGCTTCCTCAGTACTTGGTTATCTTTTCTACTGCTATGAAGGGCAGTTACTTAAATACATCCCACAGACTTTTTGGGGGAATTTTGTACATTCCCAATGTTGCATAAGAGACAAGACAGCCTCATGTTTATTTAGATTTAGATCGAGGCTGAACTGGTTCAGTGAACTGCAAGACCTTCCAAACACAGGATATTATCAGAGTGAAAGTAGGTAAAGAATTTCAGAACTGGAACCAACAAACCAGTCAGGGTGCTGGTATTTAGAAAAAAACATTACTTCTAGCTAAGTAGCTAATGTTTCAACATCACAGTGCTGTGATATATTTACAGAGAGACTGAAAATGTGATTGCTTTTTTGTTCAACTCTCTTTCCTGATTGTAGATTTAATACTACCAATATGACAGTCGGGAACAGTAAGGATTTCAGATATTCAGCTCAGGGAAATGAATCATAAATGTAAAGAGGGATGGGGTGTCACTCTGTATCATGTGAATGTGGCATGTCAAAGAGTCACCCAAAATCTGTGCTGGCATCTTAGACAAAAAGGTGTTCACTTTCAGAAGAGGATAGGTCTAGAAACACTCATTTATATCTTCCCCAGGAAACTTGCAATGCATATCAGTCATGACCTACAAAACCGCTAGTGGCTCATGGAAATAAAAGGTCTTTGGGGCAGAAGTGCTGTGAGGGCATGTAAGTTAACTTGTTAACAACTCAAATCTGAGAGCTATACCTTTCCACTAAATTTTGCTGAACATCTTCCAATCAAGTGCAAATTTCACTTTCAGTTAAAGTGACTATGTTTAGAATTTACCCCAGCTTTCAGTGTTGTGATGTGATTTCTACCATGGAAACTTCTGAAAATGGCATGCAGAGGCACCAAGGAAATGCTCTTTGTTTGCTCTGTATGCCATCTGCGTACTCACTGCAGATAAACCCATTATCACAGTGCTAAGCTCAAGGTCCTCAGACAGGAAAGTATGTATGTAGAGTCAATGTTCCACCATGGGAACATATTCTTTAAGAAAAGTTCATTAAATCTTCCAAGTTTTGCCACCATTGTCCTGTAATGAGTTGTGGGAGTGACTCTCTCTGTTCTGTTATTTCCTCTCTCTTAAAAGTTATTGAATGCTGTGACTTGACTTTTCCCCTAATGTTACATAACAACTCTTGGCTACTTTTATCCAGCCATATCTGACCTTCCTTTGTATTTCAGGCTGTTCCCATTATTATTCTGTGCTCTTTCTATGATATTCATAGGTAATCAGTTGTCTGACAGAGGTACTATACAACCTCATTGAAGGTTCCAGGAGTAAAATAGATTACTTCCATGGAATTCAGTGTTTAGACAGGAAAGCTGTCTGTTTGATATCTTTGGAAGCTTAATGGTGTACACTTGAAAATTCTAATAGGATAATTTAAGTTTTAAAAACGGAGGTGTCAATGAGGTTTTTTCCTTTGTTTCTAAGAAATGAGATGCAGCAACTGCTGAATCTATCTTGCTATAAGAATCTCTCTCTAGAGTAGTGACTCTAGCTGCTACACAACATACATGAAGGAATTTTTGGTCCTTGATAAGTACAAGACTTGCATAACTGGTGTGCTCTACTACCAAAAGAGATCACAAATTTGACCTAAACCATAAAAAAGGGATTTCTGTGTCCCCCGAGAGAAATAGGGTGAGTTGTGAAACTCAATATTTGCAACTTGGGCATACGTCTTCCGTGTAAGTTATGAACCTGTTCAACAGAACTTTCCATAGGACATGATCCTATTTTTCTTTTGTCACTAGTAGGAAAATAAAAGAGGGTGAAGTCAGTCTCTAAATGTGTCCTAACACCTCTTAAATTAATGTACATGGATGGAAAGCATTAAACATGTCTACAAGTTTCATTCAACACTGCTAATGTCTATTGTCTACCTCTTCTGTCATCCAACACTCCTCTTATGAAAAAGTCTTAAAGAACTTAACGAATTATGAAAAAAATCCCCTGTAATATTAACTAACATAGAAGTAAGTAACCTGCAATTTTATAGCTAGGTCGTTGTTTTCTATCAATTAGTATAGAATACTTCTCCATTTCTCTAAAAAGGATAGAATTAAATTAGAATTGTAGCAAATTTTAAGTCTCATTTTTAATCCACATACTTTACAGGTTCTGTATGTTACATCCTAGAAGATATTTCCTAAAATGGTCTAAAGAAAAGATAGTCCATTTGAAAAAGCACACAATGATCTGCAGCAGTCTGTTCTACAGATCTTCCACATCAACCTTTGATTTCCCCAGTGCTAATTAACTATAGGTTATGCTTACTCTAATTCTCAGAAAATCATCTGAGGTTTCTAGCCCAATCTTTATCCAGGGCTTCATTTAATAAAATTTCTTGAATTACCTGTTATAGATGCATTTCTTCAAAAGAATAGCTGCATTACAATGTGTTCTCTTCATGCCTGCAAGCTGAGAACATTAGACTGTACCTGTAGAAAAATTAAATTACAACCCAAGAAGCTGATTACTTTTCCAGCAAAAGTAGTGTAAATTTTGTAAAGATACAATAGCAATTTCAAAACACTCCTGTTCTGTTAAGGAGAAATCTCGTAAAGATACAATAGCAATTTCAAAACAATCCTGTTCTGTTAAGGAGAAATCTACTGCAATCAAAATACAAGCTGCAAATTCACTTTCAAATTTATCTTAAATAATGTCTATTCTCTTTTTCCTTAGCATTTCCTTGCAAAGAAAGCATTTTCAAAATACCTTAGGCAAAAAACTTCACTTCAGAGCTACAAGCTTCATATGAACAGGTATTTTCTTACCATTGCCAGAGAAGTTGGACCTTGTTTTAGGGTCTCCAATGAGATTTACAGTGTTAAAATACCACATTTTCTTTCCATTTGCCATATGTACAAATTATGAAGTTCACAATTAGATAATAAAGTCTTCTGAACTTGACAAAGTAATTTTCTGGGGTTTGTTATGCCAGAAAACCAGGATTTGCTGCTCCATTTTGAGAATTTTTATGTCACTTTTTATATTGTCAGTCATTTATTTATTTAAAATAATAGTAATATTCGGTGGCAGCATTCATAGTTGTACCCTTCCCATTTTTCAAGTTTTCTTTTGACAATACATAATGATATTTGAACTTCTTCAGTGTAACACCTCAGGAAAATAAAAATATTTAACAATAAGCTTTCTTAATTCTATTTTCCGGCAGTAGTAAATTCCTGAGATGATTCCATTGAAGATTATTTTTTTCCTTAGGTATACCATCCATCACAACAAATACCTCATAAATTAAAAAAGAGGGTTTATTTCATTATTAAGTGTACATTTTAAAGCTAAATAGAACTCAAGTACTATGTAAATACCAATTTCAGAAAAGTCTTGATCTGGAAGTAAATTAGTGCAGTTCTTGCTCTAAATAGCCCAGCAAATGAAGACATCATCCTAAGCATCTGAATTCCCCAATCAGCCTGAGTCAGAGATACCACGGGGATGAGATTTTATTTATATTGCAGGCAAGTTAGGATTTTGGACAGCTGCAACTCCTGTCTCTGAAAAATACTCTCATCTGAAGATGACTTTTCCACTTCAACTGAAGAAAACCTTCCATTTGAAAATAGATATTTTCACATAGTTCCACTTTCTAGAAACTTTCCCATGCAATGCAAAATGAGATAAACCTTGACCTTTGAGGGGCTGTATGATCTAGTGGGTCTTTTCTATTTCCAATTCCACCCATTCCTATGCCAAACTTCAGACAATGCTGAGTACTGGTTTTCATTGCTGAGAAGCATTTGAGGTATGTAAGTTTCTTACTGAGCAGTGGCATCTGAGAGGGAGGTCACACTGACTCTCTACTTTCTTTGACCCACAGAAGCACTCATCAATCTGTGCATGAAATCCTTCAAAAAAATGGTAGATCAGGTGAAAAGCAACAAATGAATGCAAACCACATTACAACCATCTTCTGTTATCTTTTCTTGAGTTCCAAGCATCACTTGATAGATATTTTATAACCACTTCTATGCCTAGTGACATATATATTCATTAGCAATGCAATTTTGTTTGAGGGTCTGATATAAAACTAAACAAATACTGGATGAGTTTGTGTCCCAGCAGATGATCTACCTTAGCTTCACATATTGAGCCCTAAGCCCAAATCCAAATCTAAGCAGAATTTTAGGGACATTTGTACTGTCTTCATATCCAAATTCTTAGACTTTTAACTCATTCATACAGTCAAAGAGAAGTTCTACCAGTTATTTTCAACTTCAGCTCTGAGGTAATGAGATGTCACAGCAAAAACATCAGATAACAAAAGCAGACTGAGTTCTCTTTAGGCATTTTGCTGCTCTGCTGATGGCATATAAGTTAAGTAATGGGAACTGCAAAAACAACCTAGGACATTTTGGTAACACTCTTTACCCCCATCACTCTACATCTTCTGTTTGCCATGTTTTACTTCCCCAGCAGCTGATGACAATTAAATCTATGGATGCAAAGAACTCACCTCACACCACTCTGCTGTAATTATAACTTTGCTGCTGACTTCCAGATCTGACAGGCTCCGTCTTGTCTGCCCCTTGATGCTGTGGCATTTATTTACAATCTCAATAACATCTTGTGGAAAATGAATTGTACTAGTGCCAAGGATCAGAGATTGATATATAGTGAATGCTAGGAGGAGCAGATATTGAAAGGCAGAGAATAAATGACTAAGATAATGGATAATTATGTTAATTTTTCAGAGATCTTTAAGGAGGTGATGTCCTTTGCATGCCAAAGTAAAAGAAAAAAAAAGGATTAACAATTAAATATAGAAGGCAAAGAGCGGAAATAAACATTCAGAAGAACTGATGGACTGTTTATCCCTGTCCAAATGCATGTTCTGTACATTTCTTTTCTTTTAGACCAGCACACATTTTTTGGAAAATCTGTTATAAAATTTTGTACTCCAAGGAGCGTAGCATTTTTCAGTACTATTGCACTGGGTTGCTAAGGGCAAATTGCAGATCACTTCAAGGTGGAATGCCATTTATACCTTAATCATACCATGAGGACTACATATTCTAGTTTGACAGTGCTTCCAAACTCTCAGCTCCATTTTACATCCTTACTACTTCTCAATCACAAGAAAAGGCAAGCTCCAGAAGGCACCACACATATCTCTGGCCCCTTCCTAAACTACCCTCTTCCCCAAGTGCCCTGGTTTCTGCAAGAAAGAAAACTGACTGTGTAGAGAGGAAGACATCTTTGGTACACAATTGTTGCACCTGCTAGACATAACTACAGAGCCCTTTGTAAAGGCTTCATTCGTCATCCTGTGCCTTCCCTTCCTACTGCTTCACAAGCATGGCTTGAGAAGGTGATAAGGCATGCTGAAATGGGTTATTCCTCTGGTTTGGGCCTACATCCTGTGATGTCTCCATGAGAATGAGTGTTTCTAGAAGGGGAAGGATCATGGGCTACTTTCCTTTCACAAATGCACAGGTTTTGAACAGTATCTGCTTGAAGAGATCCTTACTGCCTTGGAAGATGTACTGGTGGCTAGCATTCAGCCCATAGTATGACATTCCTCTTTTTGAGTTCTTTTTGGAACCACCATGTGCAATCTAGTTGCCCAAATAGATGCCAAGGCAATGCATTCTTTGCCACAGAGTTATGATATTTCTTTATGTGGAGATTGTATAAAGTGTGTAAAACCAGTGATCTCTCAAAATAGTTTTCTGTATTAATAAACTTCATAAAACCTGCAAGCAAAACTTAGCGTTGTCTATGTTATTCCCTGGGTGCAGCAGAAAATATTTTGCCTTGCCAAACAACACTGTTCCAGAAATGCCATCTCTCCAGTGCAGTAATCCTCAGATTTCTTACTCATTTGGCAAGAACAATGAATTCTGAAGCAGGGTATAAGCTAAAAGGAGAAGTTTCCAGTTCTCAAAGTGAAAAAGCAGGAGTTTCCAAAAGATATCAGCTTGTGCCATTTTCCTTTTTGGGAAGTTCTTTGATGTATTCAGTGAACATGCCAGAGCCTGAGGCTGAGCTCAGTTATGATAGTGTAAATCTGGGTAAATCCACTGCTGGCATTGGTGGACTTAAAGTAGTTTGTGTTTACTGTAGTGATCATGGTTCTGTCAATCAGATTCCTTCCTTATTGATGCTATGTATGATATTACTTTCCCAATGGTCTTAAAATCCTTTTGGTGGTTGTGTGTGGTAGGAGCACAGTGATTTTTTTGTTTAATTGTAGGAAGTGAAAGACTAATTTCCTGCTCCCTGTACTTGACAGGAAGTTTAGTGTGATCCCATGGGAGCACAGCAATCAGTGACCTGTGAGAGACTTCACCATTGGCTGAGAGAATAGTTCTGGGGGAAGAGAAGTGCCGCTCAAAGAGGAAAGGAGGTATTTCTCAAAGCCAGCTCACAAGACTGATACAGTTGCCAGCTATTACAGGACTGATCTGTGCGCAGAATCCAGCTTGGTGCTTTCAGCTGCTGCTGCTTGCTATGAATACACACAGACAAAGAGGAAATAGAAAAGAATCGAGGAAACTGAAAGTGCTAACGTATGCAGAAAGAGTGCAATGTTCCCAAACAAGACACAGCACCAGTGATCTTCTAAGCAGGCTCACCCACTGGACTGTGGCCAAAATAATCCCCCTTACTTTTGTTCCTTTTTTCTCATAAAGTGTCTGCAGTTTTGAAGACAAAGCCCATGAAAAGTAAACCCTGTTCAGATTTTGGAAATTGATTAATGATTAAACATATTTAGATTTGTCCCTTTCAAAGTAGTAAAGATTTGCTGATGACACAGATGCATTCTTAAGGGAAATGGATGTTAATTGCTGTCTAGACATTTTATTACTACAGTGGGGCACTAGCCATTGACCATCTCCCTTTTTTTTCTCTTTTTACACATTAAACTATAGGTCAGGCTAAATTGTTTGTTTGTTTCTGTAGAAGATAACAATGTGGGTTCAGGGTGGTATGTAACTGAGAACTTTGAGATACCAG